>NW_015388116.1:100697-136536 GCF_001527695.2 Protobothrops mucrosquamatus
AAGAAGAAGAAGAAGAAGAAGAAGAAGAAGAAGAAGAAGAAGAAGAAGAAGAAGAAGAAGAAGAAGAAGAAGAAGAAGAAGAAGAAGAAGAAGAAGAAGAAGAAGAAGAAGAAGAAGAAGAAGAAGAAGAAGAAGAAGAAGAAGAAGAAGAAGAAGAAGAAGAAGAAGAAGAAGAAGAAGAAGAAGAAGAGGAAGAAGAGGAAAAAGAAAAGGACTGTGGGGTCCTTGATGCTCTCTGAGCTTGCCTGTTTTCTTGCAGACGTTTCATTACTGAACTAGGTAACATCATCAGTGCTAGAAGGGAGAAGGGTTTGCAGGGAGGAGGAAGAGGAGGAGGAGGAGGAGGAGGAGGAGGGATGTGGCATCTTTGGTGCTCTCTGAGCTGGGTGGGAGGTTTTTGTTGCAGATGTTTCATTACCCAACTAGGTAACATCATCAGTGTTAGAAGGGAGAAGGGTTTGCAAGGGTGGGGAAGGAGGAGGAGGACTCTGTGAAAAACAATCATGAGTTACTTTTGGACTAGAGTTGATAGAGACCTCAGAGGTCATCTAGTCCAACCTCCTGCTAGAGCAGAAGACCCTACACCATTTCAGATAAATGGTTGTCCAGTCTCCTTTTGAAAGCCTCCAATGATGGAGCACCCACCACTTCTGAAGGCAAGTCGTTCCATTGGTTGATTGCTCTCACCACTAGGGAAATTTCTCCTTAATTCTAAGTTGCTTCTCTCCTTGGTTAGTTTCCATCCATCATTTCTCAGCTTGCCTTTTAGTGCTTTGGAAAATAGTTGGACCCCCTCGTCTTGGTAGAACCCCTTAAATACTGGAATAGTGCTATCATGTTACCCCTAGTCCTTCTTTTCAGTAGGCTAGACATATCCAATTGCTACAACCGTTCTTCGTATGTTTTAGCCTCCAGCCCCATAATAATTCTTGTTACTCTTAGAATAGAATAACAGAGTTGGAAGGGACCTTGGAGGTCTTCTACTCCAACCCCCCTTCTCAGGCAGGAAACCGTATACCATTTCAGACAAATGGCTGTCCAGTCTCTTCTTAAAAACTTCCAGTGTTGGAGCATTCACAACTTCTGGAGATAAGTTGTTCCATTGATTAACTGTTCTAACTGTCAGGAATTTTCTCCTTAGTTCTAGGTTGTTTCTCTCCTTGATCAGTTTCCATCCGTTGCTTCTTGTCCTGCCTTCAGGCGCTTTGGAGAATAGCTTGACTCCCTCTTCTTTGGGGCAGCCCTTGAGAGATTGGAACACTGCTATCCTGTCCCCCCTCGTCCTTCTCTTCGTTAAATTAGACATACCCAATTCCAGCAAACTTTCCTTATATGTTTTAGCCTCCAGCCCTCTGATCATCTTTGTTGCTCTTCTCTGTACTCTTTCTAGAGTCTCGACATCTTTTTTGTATTGTGGTGACCAGAACTGGATGTTATGCGGTGAATTATTTTAGATCAGTTGTAGCTTTTACTGAACTATTATTTTCTCCTAAAAGGCAAAACAAGCTAATGCATGGAAATAAATTCAGGGAAACAGAAAAACAACATAGCCCCATGTGATTAAAATTAATATAATTAGGAATACTCTCTGATGCATTAATGGTTATTGAAGCCTTCTTCTCATCTCCTTTCCCCATTAAAGCAAAATGTGAAGGAAAAAAAAAGCATGCCTGTTGTAGGTTAAAACATTCACGGTTGCCTTTAGACAGTTTGTGAGTCAGCTAGAAGCATTTTGACAAGACAAGGCTGCCTCAGTCAAATTTATCAAGCATTGGTTCATGATAACATTGCACAATGAGGACAACGAGTGGCTTAACAAAGCACACTTGGCAAGGACAATTTTGTGTTTTGGAAATGAGGTCGTCCTAGGGCAGAGTCAGTGGGAGAAATTTTGTTCATGTTCTCAGACAGGAAAGGAAGAATTGCCAGATGAGCAACTGGAGAAGTGATGTAAATGAGAATATAAGCAGTCATAAAAATGAAAACACTCATCCAAATATAAATGCAAACAGTGATATTAAGGGCCACTAATGGCTTAGCAATGTCCTTCCTTCCTTCCTCTGGGTCCTCATTTTACCAACCTCAGAAGGATGGAAGGCTGAGTCAACCTTGAGCCGGTCAGGATCGAACTTCCTGGCTGTGGGCAGAGTCAGCCTGCAATACTGTATTCTAACCACTGCACCACCAAGGCTTCTTTCCTTCTCCTCATTTTCCTTCCTTCCTTCCTTCCTTCCTTCCTTCCTTCCTTCCTTCCTTCCTTCCTTCCTTCCTTCCTTCCTTCCTTCCTTCCTTCCTTCCTCCCTCCCTCCCTCCCTCCCTCCCTCCAATCATCTCCCATCCAAGTATTAACCATGACTGATCTTGACTAGAAAGTTCATTTTCAGCTTTTTTGATATCAGTTGAGGTTAGCTAGATAGTATCCCCTTTTTCTAGGCCTTTGAGTCAAAACTGACTCAACTCCTGATGACTGCATGGACCAATCTCTGTGGTTTCTTTGTCGAGATTATTTGGAAGTGGTTTGCCATTGTCTCCTTCCCAGGGCTGAGAGAAGATGGTTGGCCCAAGGTCACTCAGCTGCCTTGGTGCTGTGCTCCCCCCTTAGTTAGTTTCCATCCATTGTTTCTCGTATCACCTTTTGGTGCTTTGGAAAATAGTTTGAGCCCCCTCATCTTTGTAGGAGCCCCTCAGATATTGGAACACTGCTATCATGTCTTCCCTATTCCCTCTTTTCATTACTCTAGGCCAGGAGTAGGCAACCTTGGCTCTTTTATGACTCGTGGACTTCAACTCCCAGAATTCCTGAGCCAGCCACCCTGAGGGGACAGGGAGAGGTTTCCAAGCTGAGCCGTGCTGGCTGAGGAATTCTGGGAGTTGAAGTCCACGAGTCATAAAAGAGCCACGGTTGCCTACCCCTGCTCTAGACATACCCAATTCCTATAACCGTTCTTCATATGTTTTAGCCTCCACACCCCTAATAATTCTTGTTACTCTTCTCGGCACTTTTCCCAGAGTCTCAACATCTTTTTTTGTATTGTGGTGACCAGAACTGGATGTGCTGCCCCCCCCCTCTCTCTCACACACACACAGCAAGAACTCCACACGTGTTTATTCAAACCCCCAACAGTTTTTCAGAAAGCACTCTCCGTTGCCTAAGTCCAGATTCCAAGCTCAGCACGGCAAGAGTCTTGGGTAACCAAATCCAACAGGCACACACAAAGTCCAGGAAAGCAATCCACGAGTCAAACGGGTCAGGATACGTGACACAAGCACCCAAGGCACAGAACTAGGCATGTTGCTCCAGCAAGGCTCAAGTCCTCAAGACGGGATTGAGTAGGCAACGCCGGTGCAGCCCTTCACGAGGGGCGAGGTTGCCTCCTCGCGAATAGTCTTGCTGACTGGCACTGTGCTGATCTCCTCTCTGCTCTACGTGTCCTTGGATCAGGAGAAGGATCAGTTGGATCCCCTCCTCCTCATTGCTAATGGGTGGCAGCTGCACCTGGTCCTCGCCTGGAGTCTCCTGGCCAACTCACTACAGATGTGGCTCACCTTGCTTAGCCTTAGCCGGTTGCTTATCCGAACAACCTGGCTGAGGCTGCTCCATCAGACTAGCACTCTCCAAGCCCTGATCCGGGCCATTGCTCGGCACAATGCTTTCCTCTGCCAAATCCTCCTTCTCCAAACATCCAGAGAGGAATCTGGGAGCAGATCCATGACAGTCTCCCACTTTCCTGCCTGTTCCTTAACCTCCATATTAAACTGGTATCATCTAGTGGGTTAATTTTCCTAGATGAGATTTATAGAGGATGCTGATCGTTGATCCGTACCCTTGTCCTAGGAAAATCCCTTTCTTCTTCTTGAACTCAGAAATGCCTCGGTGGATTTTCCTCTTTCTCGGCTGCTATCGGTGCTGTCCAGGCCTGATTAATAGCTACCAAAAGGTCTTGACATTGAATCTGGAAGACTTTAAACAATCAGCTCCCAGCTATTGCAGAGAGAGCCATTATAAATGGGGAATTAGAGTTTTGAAAAATCTTTCCTGGCTTAAGCAAGAATTCTAAGCAAGTGACACTAATACATCATAATTACCTGTTTTTCTATCTTAACTTCATGGGTTCATTTGGACAACATACCCAGGGGAAAGAAGGGCAGAGGAGGGGAGGGGAGAGGAGAAGAAAAGAGAAGAGGAAGAAGGAAGGGAAAGGAAGTGGAGAAGAGAAGAGAAGGGAAGGGGAGGGGAGGGGAGGGGAGGGNGGAAGGGAGGTGGAGAAGAGAAGGGAAGGGAAGGGAAGGGGAGGGAAGGGAAAGGGAGGGGAAGGGAAGGGAGGGGGGGAAAGGAGAGGAGAGGAGAGAAGAGGAGAGGAGAGAAGAGAAGAGAAGAGAAGAAAAGAGAAGAGAAGGGAAGGGAAGGGAAGGGGAAGGGGAAGGGAGGGGAGAGGAGAGAAGAAGGCAGGGAAGGGAAGGGAAGAGAAGGGAAGGGAAGGGAAGGGAAGGGGAAGGGAGGGGAGAGGAGAGAAGAGAAGAGAAGAAGGAAGGGAAGAGAGGTGGAGAAGAGAAGGGAAGGGAGGGGAAGGGGAGAGGAGAGAAGAGAAGAGAAGGAGGGAAGAGGGGAGGGGAGGGGAGGGGGAGAACAGAAGAAAAAAGAGAGGAGATCATCAAATATTTTTATTTATCCAAATATATCCAAATCTCCTGACTCTGACAAAGGACCTGAACCAAAACCATCCCGTCATATGGCAGAGAGGAAGGACATAGTAAAAAAGATATCACTACCACTAAAGAGCTACTTCATCTTGGTCACTATTCACTGTGCACTAGTCCTTTCTGTATTGTGTAAAAACACGGGTGTAAGACATGCTTCCTACCAATCCATTTTAAACAGCACAATACATTTCAGCAGTGACCCCTGAGCCGATCTCGCTGGCTGATTGCAACCCTTCCCTTCACCGTCTATCCACACCAATCCCAAAGCAGCTTTTTCAAAAGGCAGCTTGTTTTCCCTTGAAGATGTTTCGCTTCTCATCCAAGAAGCTTCTTCAGTTCCAAAGGAAGAAAGCAAAAGTCCAGTTGCCTTTTTGAAAAAGCACCTTTGGGACAACCATGACCTGGATGATTGAGAACCTTCACAGATATCCACACTAACATGTGCATCCGGTCAAGGTCCGCAAAGTCCTGAATTAGCAAGACTGAAAGCTGTCAGTTCTTCAGAAGAGGTCCGTGTGGAGAAGGGAAGGTGAGAAAAGGTCCTTCGCGTAGGAGGTGACCCGGCCTGTGTCAAGAGCTGAGTCTTTCGTGCCTGGAGCAATTTACTTTTCCTCTTCCCTCTCCCTGCCCTCCTTTCCGATGAAATATTTTTACGAATGCAAGGCGGGGTGAACTGACATGATCTCCCTGGAGGTTGAATGGATGGAAAAGAATACTAAAGGAGCAACTGAAGGACGGGTCTGGTTGGGATCAGACACTGAATAGAAGACATTTATTATTAACTTACTTCGAAATGATAAACAACAGAGACATTTTGAACACTGATGGGAAATTAAAATTAAAAAAAAAATTGAAAACAGGATACTGATTGAACATATTGTTGAAGGAAAAATCTTCATCGGGGTTCAGTCCAAGCTGGGAATAAACAACATGGCGACTGCTTTAGAAAGAAGGTTGGAGTTTATTAAAGAGGAGAGCCAGACAGAAAGATGGCTCTGGAAGAAAAGAAAGCACATGTAGTAGGGAGTGGGTTTTAATACCCTCTTGGGCTTTTGTTTGGAGTTGTTTCCTGTTCCTGTTTGAGGCTTTGTATTTCCTGTGTCATGTACTTTGACCTGAGTCTGATTGTGCCCCTTTGGCATCTGTGGGCTAATCATATTATGTCCTGTCTTAGAGTTGGGTGGGGTATGTAGATTTTAGGTGTCTTTATCTTCCTAAGCTTCTAGCTGGGGGCCTCCAACCTTCCTGAATGGATTATTACATCTGCATTTCTACAGAGCTGGTTTCTGCTTGGGGGAGGGAGACTTGGAGCTATTAAGAAAATCTGGGCATGCTTTTCTGCCTCTTTACGATGAGGAAATATAATATTCTGCCCTTTTAATATTTCCTTCTCTGGGGGGCGGGGGCTGACTTCAAACAATATGGATATTAAGTGCAAATGCAATTAAGATATGTTTTGGCTAGAAAAGTTATCTAAAATTGGCATTATTGATATTATGAGAAAAATGTAACAAAGATGTTGATATTCAATTGTATATTTATTAATAACAATAAGAATTGTATTTGCCTAGTGTGGGAAAACAGTTACTGCCGGAAGAAAAGAGGAAACATTTGATGGTGTAATATTTTTTCTAGACTGAAGAAGTTAATATATACCCCTGAATTACTAATGGACCCAGACAACCTGTTGTTTATTAAGCTTTTGACTGGAAAATTAGAAAAATTAATAAATTTAATTTTTAATTTAAAATTAATTTTATTAATTTTAAAAAAACTAATTTAAAATTAATCAATTTGTAGAGAGAGGTTTTTCCGCGGACCGGTGTGTGTGTGGTTTTGTGTGCTGCCTGCATCTCATGGACGGCCCTTTGTTTGTGCGGCCCAGTTGCTGGCATGCTGCAGCCCGGTACTGGTTCATGGACCAGGGGTTGGGGACCCCCGTTTTAGATCACAAAAGACCACCTCATTGCACAACCCCCTGAACATTCCAATCACAAAACCCCACTTGGTCAGCTGTCCCAGAACCACATGCTGTTGGTTCTGTTCTTCAATAAACAAGAACTTTCTTTCCAAACAGCCTCCATTTTTTTATTCCCGGCTTGGACTGGACCTGATGATTTTTTTTCTTTCAACACAACCAAGCGCAGAGAACACCAAGGAGCCCGTTTTAATTTTTATCGTTTCTCTTCCAAAACGTATTATCGTTCCTTTTCCTCGGCTGACTGACATTCGCAGAGCGAAAGAAGAGATTTTAAAATTGCATTGGCAAAAAAAAAAAAAAGCAAATGGCGCAAGGCAAAAACTTTAGTTGCTCTGTTTATCTTTTGCTCTTTTTCATTATCTAGCAAATGCCCTTGGGTGAAACGGCAGGAAAGCCATTTCAAACTTTCAATAGGTTTTTCGTTCACAGCTCGTAGGTAAGTTCTTTTAGAACTAAATTACCTTAGAATGTATATATGCTACTTCTATTGAGAGATTTTTTAAAAAAGGGCAGCCGAGGAGCGTGTAGGTCTGTTTGTGTTTCTGCGCACGAATGTGCATTTTTGAAGACTAAATTTTGCAAAAAAAGCAGTGAAGGAACTGGGTATGCTTGACCTAAAGAAGAGAAGGATTTATTTTTTTTTTAGAGCCCCCAAGGCAGGAGCAATAAACCTTAAAAAAGATATAGAAATTTAAAACCCTTTATATATATATAAAACATAAAGTTAGAAACAAACAAAGACAATAAAAAAGATAGAAAAAATAAAGAGAAATATAAGGGGGACAGACAGCATACTAAAAAGCAGAGACATCACCCTGCCAACAAAAGTACGTATAGTCAAGGCCATGGTTTTCCCAGTTGCAATGTATGGCTGTGAAAGTTGGACCATAGGAAAGGCTGAGCAACAAAGAATGGGGGCCTTTGAACTCTGGTGCTGGAGAAGACTCCTGCGAGTCTCTTGGACTGCAAGGCGATCAAACCGGTCAGTCCTGGAGGAGATCAACCCCGACTGCTCTTTAGAAGGCCAGATCCTGAAGTTGAAACTTAAGTACTTTGGCTACCTAATGAGAAGGAAGGACTCACTGGAGAAGAGCCTCATTCTGGGAAAGCACTAATGATGTTATAGTATCTAGGTTGGCAATGAAGCATCTGCAAGAAAATCACTAAGCTCAGAGAGCAATAAAGACCCCATACTCCTCCTCCTCTTCCTCCTCCTCCTCCTCCTTCTCCTCCACCTCCTCCTCCTCCTTCTCCTCACAAACCCCACTCCCTTCTAGCACTAATGATGTTATCTAGTTTGGCAATGAAGCATCTGCAAGAAAATTACCAAGCTCAGAGAGCACTAAGGACCCTGCTCCTCCTCCTCCTCCTCCTCCTCCTCCCTGCAAACTCCACTCCTTTCTAGCACTAATGATGTTACCTAGATTGGTAATGAAGCATCTGCAAAGAAACCACCAAGCTCAGAGAGCATCAAGTTCAACCTTGACCCCACAGTTCAACCCTGGGCTACAAATATTCTCCTCTAGCAAAACTCATTGCTTCAAGAGGGAATAGAATCATTTCCCTTTTTTTAAGAGATTTTTTTTTTGCAGTTATATTAATTGAGGCTTTGTGTATTTGGGTTGTTTCTTTAAAAGCATGCTGACATAAGCTTGGGCCAGCCATACGGTCATTTTTCTCTGTTGAATCTGTTTCCTGGCAGGCAAAGGGAGACCGAAATATAATTTGCTAAAGTCGCAGATCCGTTGTGCAATGCTTCTGGCCTTAAATGACTTGGGTCTTGCTGGCTGCAGATTATTGAACCTTACCTGGGAGAGACACTGAATGCAGCTGTCTGGCATGTACAGTACCTACAGAGTAGATTTAGCCTCCCCCCACCTGAGTTAAGAGTAGAGACAAATGCAAAAAAGGTAAAATACAATGTACTTCTGACAGCCAAGGACTCACATTTGAAACACGTTTGGTTCAAAAAGCGAAGGCGTTGAGCCTTTGAACCTTTGATCCACTTCACCCACAGTGCTCATTTACTGACCGACATCCATGACACGATCCACTAATTGCCTTTGACTCATCCTACCGCGCAATTAAAAGTCACACTGCATGGGTTCGGAGGTGTCATCTCCCCCATAAATCATATCTTCTCCCTCTTCAGGGTGAAGCTTCTCTCCTACAACAAGCGCTTCATGTAGAACAGGTCAATAGAGGAGGTGAACAGAAGAAGACAAGTGAAGTGGTCAAAAAGCTAGAGCTTAGGAAAAAAGAAAGATGAAGCAGAGGTGAATAGAAGTACTAAGTACTAATAGGAGTAAAAAGAAATTGGGCACGTTCTGGACAAACCACACTTAAAGTGGTGAGGACAGTGAGGACAATTAACCAGTGGAACAGCTTGCTTCCAGGAGTCATGGGCACTCCATCGAGATTTTTAAGAAGACGCTAGACAGTCATTTGTCTGAGATGGTATAGGTCCTCCTGCTTGAGCAGGGGGCTGGACTAGAAGACCTCCAAGGTCCCTTCCAGCTCTGCTCTATCCTGTCCTATCCTGTCCTGTCCTGTCCTATCCTATCCTATCCTATCCTATCCTATCCTATCCTATCCTATCCTATCCTGTCCTGTCCTGTCCTGTCCTGTCCTGTCCTGTCCTATCCTATCCTATCCTATCCTATCCTATTCTATCCTATCCTATCCTATTCTATTCTATTCTATTCTATTCTATTCTATTCTATTCTATTCTATTCTATTCTATTCTATTCTAAAATATGGAATCTGCTTTCAGGATGTGGTGATGACCACCATATTTTACAAGAAATGTGAATAGTTCTTGGATAGAAATTATAATGATGAACTTCCTGGAAGTTCAGAGGTCATGAAAACATATATTTCATGGACAGTTCTGGACAAACCACAATTAAAACATGGAATCTGCTTTCAGGATGTGGTGATGACCACCATATTTTACAAGAAACGTGGATAGTCCTTGGATAGAAGTTATAATGATGAACCTCTGTAAGCTCAGAGATCATGAAAACATATAGTTCATGGACAGTTCTGGACAAACTACAATTAAAATATGGAATCTGCTTTCCGGATGTGGTGATGACCACCATATTTTACAAGAAACATGGATAGTCCTTGGATAGAAGTTATAATGATGAACTTCTGGAAGCTCGGAGGTCATGAAAAGATATATGTCATGGACACTTATGGACAAACCACAGTTAAAATATTGAATCTGCTTTCCGGATGTGGTGATGACCACCATATTTTACAAGAAACGTGGATAGTCCTTGGATAGAAGTTATAATGATGAACTTCTTGGAAGCTCAGAGGTCACGAAAACATATGTTTCTAAGTTTCTGGAGACATGATGATATTCTTTTGGTCATGTGTCAGGAGGAATCAGCTTTTGGATCTTGAGCTAGCTTCTTCTAGCAAGATATTCTTGTCCAAAAGGGTTGGAAACGGGAAAAGCAGATGGATGTGGTCACTTCTGCCTTTTCTCCATTACCATAATTAAGTGACTAACTAAATATTACCCTCATACGATCCTTCCTCCGGCATGAAGGTGCTCCAAGCAGCTTCAGTTCTAATTACATTGCAGAATGCATGATTCATTGATTGACTCGGTGCCATCACGTACGACCCAGCTCATTCCTATGGCTTCTGGACTTCCTTGAGAATTCTTTCTCTTCCTTAGACCAGATATGTCTGGTCTAACAAAGAGAAGGACCAGGGGGTGACATGATAGCAGTCTTCCAATAGTTGAGGGGCTGCCACAGAGAAGAGGGATTTGACCAATTCTCCAAAGCACCTGAAAGCAGGAGAAGTAACGGATGGAAACTTATGGAAGAGAGAGACAACCTAGAACTAAGGAGAACTTCAGGAACTAAGAAGAACTTTCCTGATTCCGTAATCAATGTAAGAGCTTTTCTCCAGAAGTTGTGGGTGCCCCATTAGTGGAGGTTTTTTAGACAAAACTGGACAGCCATTTGTCTGGATTGGTATAGGGTTTCCTGCCTGAGCAGGGGGTTGGACTAGAAGACCCCCAAAGTCCATTCCCACTCTGTTATTGTTCTTCTGTATTCTGGTGGCAAATCGGTCAAGAGATTGGACAACCATTTGTCTGAAATGATAGGGTTTCCTGCCTGAGCAGGGGGTTGGATTAGAAGACCTCCAAGGTCCCTTCCAAGTCTATCTGAATTGGATTGGATTATTATTCTATTCTATTCTATTCTATTCTATTCTATTCTATTCTACTCTACTCTACTCTACTCTACTCTACTCTACTCTACTCTACTCTGTTCCGTTCCGTTCCGTTCCGTTCCATTCCATTCCATTCCATTCTATTCTATTCTATTCTATTCTATTCTATTCTATTCCATTCCATTCCATTCCATCCTCTCCTCTCCTCTCCTCTCCTATCCTATCCTATCCTATCCTATCTTATCCTATCCTATCCTGTTCCATTCCATTCCATTCCATTCCATTCCATTCTATTCTATTCTATTCTATTCTATTCTATTCTATTCTATTCTATTCTATTCCTGAGTGCAATTCCCGTAGCTCTGATTAGCTGAACACTAAAAAAATAAAGAGGGGGCAATATTCAGCCCCCTCCCCTTTGAACGTTTAAGCCTTGCAACCCTTGATGGTTGAAAAAAAAAATGTTAAAAACAGGCATATTCCTGAGGCATGGCAATGAGCAAGCAATTACTAAGACATCAGCCACAATTCAAAAGGCAACTGTAAAGTACCTACTGATTGTAATGCCCTGACTCTGATCATTGGCATTATCCTATAAATAATTGTTATGTCCTGTGCCAGGGATGACTCTGCTAAATCTCAAGGCCTGGTTCCCTAAATCTCATATTCTCTCACCCACTTCAGGAAAACCACTGCTGGAGATGGGCAAAAATGTTTAAAAATATGTCAGATAGATTTTGGAAATGTAAACATAAGTCAGGTACTTATTATCATGCGTGGCGGACATGCGTTGAAGCAAAGAGGTACTGGGAAAAAAATACACACTTGGCTAGAAAAGATGTTGGGAAAACATGTAGATTTTAAAGCTGATCTTTTTTTTAATTAGGTATTATGCTGTCTAGATGGCAAATCTAGACAGGATACTAAAAAGCAGAGACATTACCCTGCCAAGAAAACTATGTATAGTCAAGGCCATGGTTTTCCCAGTTGCAATGTATGGCTGTGAAAGTTGGACCATAAGAAAGGCTGAGCACCAAAGAATGGAGGCCTTTGAACTATGGTGCTGGAGAAGACTCCTGCGAGTCCCCTGGACTGCAAGGCGATCAAACTGGTCAGTCCTAGAGGAGATCAACCCCGACTGCTCTTTAGAAGGCCAGATCCTGAAGTTGAAACTCAAGAACTTTGGCCACCTAATGAGAAGGAAGGACTCCCTGGAGAAGAGCCTAATGCTGGGAAAGATGGAGGGCAAGAGAAGAAGGGGACGACAGAGAATGAGGTGGCTGGATGGAGTCACTGAAACAGTAGGCATGAGCTTAGATGGACTCCAGAAGATGGTAGAAGACAGGAAAGCCTGGAGGAACGTTGTCCACGGCGTCGCGATGGGTCGGACATGACTTTGCAACTAATAACAAATGCCAGAAAAGATTGATAAATAAAGTATACATTTGATTTTACATGTGATAATAGTGGCAAGAATCGTATTTGCATGATATTGGAAAAAGGAAGAAGTACCATCAGAGGAAGAAATAATTTAAAAAATATTAGAAGGTGCGGAAATGGACAGACTTACTATGAGGTTGAAAGAAAAAGAAGAAAGAGAATATGATCAGACTTGGGACTTGTTATATCAATGGCTGGAGAAAAGAATAAAGGATTAGGAATTAAACTTGCATTAGTGAATGATAAACTCAGACCACACGTTTGTTGAATAAGTACTATTGAACTGCATGGAAAAAAATTAAAAACATTTTATATATATATAAAAAGGAAAACCACTGCTGGGCGCGCTCTTTTTCTCCTGCTCTATCTTTTGCACACTTTTCCAATTTGTTTCAAAACACCACGCAAAAATGTCAAGACACTAAAGATGAAAGGCCAACACAGTGCTAGGCTGTATGAACAGAGGGATAGAATCAAGATCACGTGAAGTGTTAATACCACTTTACAAGGCCTTGGTAAGGCCACACTTGGAATACTGCATCCAGTTTTGGTCACCGCGATGTAAAAAAGATGTTGAGACTCTAGAAAGAGTGCAGAGAAGAGCAACAAAGATGATCAGGGGACTAGAGGCTAAAGCATATAAGGAACGACTGCTGGAATTGGGTATGTCTAGTTTAATGAAGAGAAGGATGAGGGGGGACATGATAGCAGTGTTCCAGTATCTCAGGGGCTGCCACAAAGAAGAGGGAGTCAAGCTGTTCTCCAAAGTGCTTGAAGGCAGGACAAGAAGCAACAAATGGAAACTAATCAAGGAGAGAAGCAACCTGGAACTAAGGAGAAATTTCCTGACAGTGAGAACAATTAACCAGTGGAACAACCTGCCTCCAGAAGCGGTGAATGCTCCAACACTGGAAGTTTTTAAGAAGAGATTGGACAGCCATTTGTCTGAAATGGTACTATAGGGTTTCCTGCCTGAGCAGGGGGTTGGACTACATGACCTCCAAGGTACCGTCCATCATCATCATCATCATCATCATCATCATCATCATCATCATCATCATCATCATCATCATCATCATCATTATTATTATTATTATTATTATTATTATTATTATTATTATTATTATTATTATTATTATTTTCAAAAGTCAGCCCCTGCCGCCTTGCTCCTTCTACAAAATAACCAGGACTCATTTTGAAGCAATGGATCATTAAAGAAGGAATGAGAGATGTTTTGAGGCTAAGGGAAAAAATAGCTGATGATTTCATGACAAAAAAAAAAAAAAAAAAGCTTTCTGAACATTTGGAAAGACCCACATTTTGCAAACAATTTCCTTCAGATAAAACGCGGAAAGTTTAACGGCCAAATTCGGCTGGGGTAGCTTTTTTGTCAACAGCACGAAGAAGCAAGTTTTTCTTACAGTTCTTAAAGTTAGCCCTGGGATGGGATGGAGTGGAATGGGGTGGGGTGGGATGGGATGGAATAGGATAGAGTAGGGTAGGGTGGAATAGAACAGAACAGAATAGGATGGGATGGAATATAGAATAGAATAGAATAGAATAGAATAGAATAGAATAGAATAGAATAGAATAAGGAAGAAGAATAGAATAGAATAGAGTAAGAAATAATAGAATAGAATAGAATACAATAGAATAGAATAGAATAGAGAATAGTAGAGTAGAATAGAATAGAATAGAATAGAATAGAATAGAGAATAGGAATAGAGAATAGGAGTAGAGTAGAGTAGAGAAGAGTAGAATAGAATAAAACAGAACAGAACAGAGTAGAATAGAATAGAATAGAATAGAATAGAATAGAATAGAATAGAGAATAGGAATAGAGAATAGGAGTAGAGTAGAGTAGAGAAGAGTAGAGTAGAATAAAACAGAATAGAATAGAATAGAATAGAGACTGGACTGGACTGGAATGGAATAGAATAGAATAGAATAGAATAGAATAGAATAGAATAGAATAGAATAGAATAGAATAGAATGGAATGGAATGGAATGGAATGGAATGGAATGGAACGGAATGGAATTTTTATTATGGTCACAAGCCAAGTTGGTGGCATCTATGCTAGACTTCCCATGTTCCTATCTTTTAGATATAATTTTTCATTCTCTTATTTCTGCAGAATCAAGATTTCAATGCTAAATACACCATGCACATTTTTTTTCCCTAAAAAGGGCCCTGGCTCATGTACATCTGCATTCTGTATCTGAAGCGCCCCATGACAAATGGAATGTCACTCGAAAAAAAAAAAAAGGTTTACTTTCTCTTTTCTCACGCCGGTGTGAATTGATTCCTTCCCGCAGGCCAAACGCAGGTGGCCATTTTCAGCAGCCACTGTTTCGCAGAACACTAGATTCTGGGAATCTGCAAACCGACAGAATGTGCCCTGTTGTAGCAACTGGAAAAAGAAGGCAACCGTCAACACCGGACGAGAAGAATTGGATAAATATCTTGGCAATGGTATTCTAAGATATATATTTTTTTAGCCAACTCTTCCTTGGTTATTTCTTTCCCCTTCCTTCCTTCCTTCCTTCCTTCCTTCCTTCCTTCCTTCCTTCCTTCCTTCCTTCCTTCCTTCCTTCCTTCCCTCCCTCCCTCCCTCTTTCCTTCCTTCCTTCCTTCCCTCCCTCCCTCCCTCTCTCCTTCCTTCCTTCCCTCCCTCCCTCCCTCTCTCCTTCCCTCTCTGTCTCCTTCCATTCCTTCCTTCCTCCCTCCCTCCCTCCCTTCTTCTCTCTCTCCTTTCCTCCCTGTCTCCTTCCATTCCTTCCCTCCCTCCTTCCCTCCCCGTCTCCTTCCTTCCCTCCCTCCTTCTCTCCCTCCTTCTCTCCCTGTCTCCTTCCCTCCCTCCTTCTCCCTTCCCCCCTCCCTTCCCTCCTTCAGATGAGACTTTGCATAATGTGTTCATTTGTATCAAGTGGCTTCAGGAAGGAATCAAGTTTGACCAGAGAATTCATTCGGAAATTAACAATAATAGGAGAAACAAGCATTCCCCCCCCCCCAAAAAAAAGGACATTCGCAGCAATATTTCCCAGAGCTAGAAAGATAAGAACAATAATTGCAGTCAGTAGGTGTTGCTGCAAAGGATCTGTGCATTTTCGGCATATGTGTATAGCTGCCACACCTCTGCTGTGCAAGAGCACCCCAGTTTGCGACGAAGGCGAGGCACTGATGTTAGACCGACGCGTATGCTCCTCCTACACCGGACACAGGACCAAACGGACACTAAAAGGGAGGGAGTGGATTCTCCATCATCATGCTGAGAAAAGGTGTTCAGGTAAGACAACGCCCCTTCTCCAGCATGAGTGGATGGAGAATCCACAAGTGGGACATACCAAAGCCCTGTTGTCCCTAAGGGTGGGAAGTAGTTTGGGCCCGAGTCCCACTGGCTGATACCACTTGCTGTAGCACCCGCCTTCCAAACGAGGCATCCGTGTATAGCTGCATTTCATCACATGTCAAAGCTTATAGAAAGTTGGGAGAAAAGAGGGAATCTGTTAGCAGGAATGCAGAAAACGACTCTCTTGCAGGCTCACATTACAAGCCTCGCGAAGTTAGAGGAAAGAGAGAGAATATGGACCTCATCTGGATTCTGTGTCTTTGGGCATGATTTCCATAGATGTTTATTAATTATTTATCCCCCAAAGCAGGAGGAAATAAGGAAGGCAAGCTTAAAATAGAGGAGCATTTCCAGAAAGAGTCCTGCACACCCAGCTGCCAAGTGACTCTCTTCCTTCTCCTGACTTTGTAGATAATTGCTTGGGTTTTCTCCAATTGGCCTCTCAGCATGTTCTTTTCTGTATACCTTTATTTTTCCCATCAAAACATTTAGAGCAAGGCTTTTCAACCTTTTCACCCATCGTACCACTTTTAGGATATGGCAACATCCGAGTACCACCAGTCGCCTAGCAAGATGTCAAAAACTTGATGACCCCCCCAAAAAAGTGATAAAGTACAGGTAGTCCTCGACTTACAACAGTTCGCTTAGTGACTGTTCGAAGTTACAATGGCACTGAAAAAAGTGCCTCCCAAGCCACAGCCAAGCAAGACACCTGCCTGCCCACCTGGTGGCGCTCTTCCTCCTGTCCGAGGTTTTCATTGTTGTGAGCATTTTTGTTGAGGATTGGCAGCGGGGATGGGGTGGGGGGTGTTTGGTTTTTATTCCCCCCATCTGCTGGGTGGTTGTAGCAGGTTTTGATCACTTCACATGACCCTGGGACACTGTGACCGTCATAAATATGAATCAGTTGCCAAGCATCTGAATGTAAATCACAAGACCCTGGAGATAAGGCAACATTCCAGCTGATCAGTGCTTCTTCTGGGCTCAGCAGCAGCGCCAGGATCAGCGCTGAGCTCCAGCTGGAGCCTGGCGCTGATCCTGGCACTTCCACTGAGCCCTGACAGTCCCGAAGAAGCGCCGATCAGCTGGAAAGCGGCACTGATCCTGGCGCTTGCACTGAGCCCTGACAGCCCTGCAGCTCCAGCCATCTCTCGCTCAGGCTTGTGCGGTGCTGCCACCGGTTCAGCTCATTCCCCTCCCCCGCTACCACTTTTCTGGGATGTTCGTGTACCACCTGCCAGGTGCCAATGTACCACAGGGGGTACCTGGACCACTGGTTGAAAAGCCCTGATTTAGATTGCGTTGGCTCCTCTAACATGGCAACCGCCTTTGCTTTCACAGCTTACCTCCCATTCTAGAAAGGATGGTAGGCACCATGGCCAAGGCGGGCTCAGAAAAGGCCTTGCCCGAGTGTTTGACTCTAATGAAATCTGAAGCCAGTTTCCTGATCAGCTGTGAAATTCAGCCGCTGAACTTCCGACAAGTCAACATCGATCTGTGTGATTTATTTTATCTCTAGAGAGCTTGTCATCATCACGTCTGATTTACCTTCACAGCTCAAAGAGTTTTTTGCCATGTAGTTTGGGAGAAAACACCGGGATTCTGAAATAGCAATAGCACTTAGATTTATATATCGCTTCACAGTCAGCCTACTGCCCCCCAACAATCTGGGTCCTCATTTTACCAACCTCAGAAGGAGGGAAGGTTGAGTCCACCTTGAGCCAGTCAGTTCCAGAACAATGCCAGTCTGGTGAAAAAGGGCTCTTAAATTTGATAAGATAAGGTAAGGTAAGGTAAGGTAAGATAGTCCTAAGATAAGATAAGATAGTTCTAGTCCAGCAGGGGAATGGACTAGAAGACCTCCAAGGTCCCTTCCACTTCTATTCTATTCTATTCTATTCTATTCTATTCTATTCTATTCTATTCTATTCTATTCTATTCTATTCTATTCTATTCTATTCTACTCTACTCTACTCTACTCTACTCTACTCTACTCTATTCTATTCTATTCTATTCTATTCTATTCTATTCTATTCTATTCTATTCTATTCTTTCCATATTCTATTCTATTCTATTCTATTCTATTCTATTCTATTCTATTCTATTCTATTCTATTCTATTCTTTCCATATTCTATTCTATTCTATTCTATTCTATTCTATTCTATTCTATTCTATTCATTATTCTATTCTATTCTATTCTTCATTCTATTCTTTATTCTATTCTATTCTATAAAATAAGTAGTAAGATAAGGCAAGATATAAGATATAAGATAAGACATAAGAGATAAGGCACGGTAAGATATAAATATAAAATATAAGATAAGACATAAGATAAGAGATAAGGTAAGGCAAAGTAAGATATGATATAAAATATAAGATATAAGATATAAGATAAGACACAAGACACAAGACACAAGATAGGACATAAGGCAAGGTAAGATATAAATAGAAAATATAAGATACGATATAAGATCAGATATAAGATATAAGATAGGAGATAAGGCAAGATAAGATATAAATATAAGATAAGACATAAGATAAGAGATAAAGTAAGGCAAAGTAAGATATAAGATATAAAATATAAGATAAGATATAAAATAAGACATAAGAGATAAGGTAAGGCAAGATAAGATATAAGATATAAAATATAAGATAAGATATAACATATAACATAAGACACAAGATAAGACACAAGATATGATATAAGGCAAGGTAAGGTATAAATATAAAATATAAGATATGATATGATCAGATATAAGATAAAGTAAAATATAAGATAAGATAAGATAACCTTTATTGCCATTATCCGATCACATTTATGATTTATCTTATAAGATTTATCTTATCAAATTTGCTTCTTCTCTACAGTTCCGTTCCTGGAATCCTCCCTGTCAACAGGGACTCAAAACAATCCCTGGGGCCAGAAGGACCTACTGTCTTGGGATTGTAGGATATGCATGGAGAACCTCATGGTTAGACTGTCTAGTGCCCCATGTAGGGATTGACCACGTAATTGGTCTGGAAGCTGCGGCCGATGCAGAATAAAACAGCCAGAATTCCAAGCTGCATTGATGGCATACGAGAGTTCAGATGACTGGCATCCGCTGCCAACCAGTTAGTGAGCCAGATCTGAAATCACTAAATCTGTCGGCCCAAAAAGCTCTGAGCTATTTGGAACAAGTTGAGTGGAATGCCCTCTTGAGATTCAGGGGGGGGGGGTCCCTTGTATCTCTGGAAGTTATTTTGAGGGTTGTTCCCTGCCCATTGTCTAATTGGTGTTTCACAGCACGTCCTCGAACCTGCTAGCAGTCACTGTCTGGAAGCACCTCCAAAGATCTTTGGAAATGCTGAATATATTCTAGGCATCACCTCTCTTTACATCTCTGTACAGTTGACTTCTCCCTCTGTGTACATGGAGGTTTAAAGACATTTAACTAATTAATTTATAAAGTACTGTTGGGATGCATTTTAATTGTTTCCTTCCTTCCTTCCTTCCTCCCTCCCTCCCTCCCTCCCTCCATCCATCCATCCATCCCTCTTTTCTTTCTTTCTTTCTTTCTTTCTTTCCTTCCTTCCTTCCTTCCTTCCTTCCTCCATCCATCCATCCATCCATCCATCCATCCATCCCTCTTTTCCTTCCTTCCTTTCTCCCTCTCTCCTTCCCTCCCTTTTCCTTTTTTCCCTCCCTCCTTCCCTCTCTGTCCTTCCTTCCTCCCTCCCTCCCTCCCTCCATCCATCCATCCATCCATCCATCCATCCATCCATCCATCCATCCATCCATCCCTCTTTTCCTTCCTTCCTTCCTTTCTCCCTCTCTCTTTCCCTCCCTTTTCCTTCCTTCCTTCCCTCCTTTCTTCCCTCCCTCTTCCTTCCTTCCTTCCTTCCTTCCTTCCTTCCTTCCTTCCTTCCTTCCTTCCTTCCTTCCTTTCTTTCTTTCTTTCTTTCTTTCACCAGTGACAAGCACATCTTTCTGACTCTAACTTTTCTTTGGACTTGAGATTAGATTCACCTTGATTAAAAAAAATATTATTTGACCATAACCCAGTCTGGCCTCATCATAATTTCTTTTCTTAAAAAAAAAAAAAGCTTCCTGAGATATCATCCCAAAGAGGTACCTTCATATAGAACTTTATTTATTCCAAATCCTTAGGGTAACACGCCTAACAAAATGATTCTTTAAAATCAGCGTTTATTTTCACCTTGTCATACCATCAGTATGCACTGCTACTCTTTATAAAACAGATATATAAATTGATAAAATAAATCAGATGCTTGCAACTTATTCTCAAGTTAACTGTGCATCACAGAGGCTAGGAACACCTTTCGGATGTTGTTGTTCCTGTCTCCAAAATGGATTTGCTTTTTAATTGCAGCCATTTATGGATGTCACCTCCCTCGTTTTGGTGGATACAATGATCCTAAACCCCTGCTAGACCGTCCAAACAATTGGTTTATAAAAGAATTTAGCTTAGAATGGATCGGGTCCAATGTTTCTGATACAGCTGAACATCTGCTGGTACTATATGTGTATTTGTATGTAAGTGAACAGATTTGAAGAGGATGTGTAATGTTAATTTTGTAAAGGTGTTTGATTTTGTATTTGCATACATAACGTGGGCAGAAAGAGGCATTCGAATCAATCTGTGCACGGAGCTTCCAATTTTAAAGTCATGGAAATGTCAAATGAAAGAATTAGATTTATATTTCGATAGAACTTTTTCTAATTAGCAGATTTATTTCAGACCATAAATAATGAGTCAGCCATTATTTTATTTTTATTTTTATTTTATTTTTTTAAAAAAATCATACCAAAGGAATAAGTGTAAGAATATATTAGGAATGGAATGCGGGTTTTGACTTAAATCCAGCAATGGTAGCTGGAAACAATGGAATTCATTGTTTGTCTTGAATAATGGATTGACGTCCCAAAGGGGATTTTTTTTAGGAGGCACCTGGACTTTCTTGTTTTGAAGATTTGAAGATGTTTCGCTTCTCATCCAAGAAGCTTCTTCAGCTCTGACTGGATGGTGGGGAAGGGAAGGATTTATACTCCTTGCAGACAGCTGGTCATTTGCATTCTTTTAGAGAGTCGTTGAGGCCATTTGAAAAGGCCTCCTCCTCTTCCTTCTTCTTCTTCTTCTTCTTCTTCTTCTTCTTCTTCTTCTTCTTCTTCTTCTTCTTCTTCTTCTTCTTCTTCTTCTTCTTCTTCTTCTTCTTCTTCTTCTTCTTCTTCTTCTTCTTCTTCTTCTTCTTCTTCTTCTTCTTCTTCCTCTTCTTCTTCTTCTTCCTCTTCTTCCTCTTCTTCCTCTTCCTTTCCCTTTACTTATCCTTCACCTCTTCTTCCTTTTTCTTTCTCCACCTCCTCTTGTTCCTCCTTCTCTCTCTCTCTCTCTCTCTCTCTCTCTCTCTCTCTCTCTCTCTCTCTCTCTCTCTCTTCATCTTCTCCTTCCTTCCATCCCATCTTCCTTCTCCTCTTCCTCTTTCCCTTTCATCCTTCTCCTAAAGCTGCTTTTTCAAGAGGCAACTGGACTTTCTTGTTTTTCTTTGAAGACATTTTGCTTCTCATCCAAGAAGCTTCTTCAGCTCTGACTGGGATGGTGGGGAATGGAAGGATTTATACTCCTTGCAGACAGCTGGTCATTTGCATCCTTTTAGAGAGCTGTTGAAACCATTTTTGGAGGTCACCTGAGAATTGCAAATGCGTGTGGAGCCTTCGACTGAAGTATTTTCTCTGGTTGCCAAAAAGCTTTTCCAGCTGTATCAATCATGACCTTTAATCTTGTCAAAGCTGATTGAGAATCATAAAAGTATATATACCTGCATAACCAGGTTATGTTTAATAAATTCACCAAAGAAATAATTTTTTTTTATATCTGGAGAAGAACCAGATATAGTAGACCACTACACATTCTTTGGCCAATGGATCTTAGTGGAAGGTGATACAATTGTGGGAAGAATCCAAAGAAAGAAATATTTTGGGAAATATTAAAAAGGCAGAATATATTTCTCCAAAGGATTTTAAAGGCAGAAAGTCTCTCTGCCCCAAACAGAAACCAAGTCTGCAGAAATGCAGATGTGATGATCTTGTCAGAAAGATTGGAGCCAGGAAGCTGGGATTAAAAAGACAAAGATCCCTAGAACCAACAATCCTTCACACCAAAAAAATCCAACAGTCATCAGCCACAGCCCCAGGGAAGCAGGATATGACCTTTGGGACATAGTAGGATTAACCCACCACCATCAGAATACTAGAAAGGCACACTCAGATTCAGGTCAAAGTTCATGCCACAGGAACAACTCCAAACAAAAGCCCAAGAAGGTATAAAAACCCACCACTCTCTGATACATGTGATCAGTTTTTTTCCAGAGCCATCTGGAAAATTGGCAAAAGAAAACTCAGGACCATATCGGTTGGAAACATGCAAAAGAGGCCTTCATCCTGCAGTGGATAGACCATGGTTAGGATAATGATGGTGATGATGATTCTATTCTATTCTATTCTACTCTACTCTATTCTATTCTATTCTATTCTATTCTGTTCTGTTCTGTTCTGTTCTGTTCTGTTCTGTTCTACTCTACTCTACTCTACTCTACTCTACTCTATTCTATTCTATTCATTCCCTTTTGTTGAGTGGTTTTTTTTCTTCAAGTGTTGTTTTTGTGTCTACTCTTTTTCCCCTGTGACTTTCCTTTTTGCTACCCTATCTTTGAAGATTAGGTTTTAGGTTCAACTTTTCATCTAATTTATTTTTGTTGATGATGACATGGTTTAAAATCACTTTTCTTATCAACCTGAATCTCTTAGTACGATGTTTTGGAGCATCTGGAGCGGGGCTATTTTCTCAATCTCCACTTCTATCCTGACTTTCCATGTGACAGCACCCACCTGTGTGCATTTTGTGCATTAATAGCCCTATGAATAGGTAAGTGGGAGGTCTTTACTTATTAAAACCTTGAGAGAGGCGGCTCATAGGGCAAGGATGAAATATGAACTCTCTGATTGCTAAGTCAATTAAAAGGTCAAAAAAAACCTTTGAAGCTGAGGCTAAATAAAACCATAAATAATTAGTGTCATGAAGGGGTATACCTGATTATCCTGTCTGTCTCATTACCTCAAAGTTATTAAGAACTCTGGTTGTGTAGCTGTGTAATTGTTGAAAATTTAATCAGTGTCTTTTTAAAAAAAACAAAACCCTATTAATTATGCTAACCTTGATAGTTGTGCTTTAACTTACACCATTCTCTCTAGCCAACTGCATACATCAACTGATGTCTCTGACTTTCCCTAATTTAATTCTTATGTCATATATTGGGGGTTTGTTGCCCCCACCACACTGTAAATTACCGTTTTATTAATGTGTACACCCCAAGTATAAACTCAGCTATTAATTTCCATCGGTGCAGAATATCCATTGATCAAACAAGTAAAGGCCAGAATTTGACAGACGCAAGTACAAGAGAGAGAAGCAACCAGGAATTAAGGAGAAACTTCCTGACAGTGAGGACAATCAACCTGTGGAACAACTTACCCCCAGAAATCGTGGGCGCTCCATCACTGGAAATTTTTAAGAAGAGACTAGACAGTCACTTGTCTGAGATGGTATAGGTTCTTCTGCTTGAGTAGGGGGCTGGACTAGAAGACCTCCAAGGTCCCTTCCAGCTCTATTCTATTCTATTCTATTCTATTCTATTCTATTCTATTCTATTCTATTCTATTCTATTCTATTCCATTCCATTCCAATTCTTCATTTCTCTATTCTATTCTATTCGGTTCTGTTCTGTTCTGTTCTGCTCTGCTCTGCTCTGCTCTGCTCTGCTCTGCTCTGCTCTGCTCTGCTCTGTTCTACTCTACTCTACTCTACTCTACTCTATTCCAATTCTTCATTTCTCTTTCTATTCTATTCTATTCTATTCTATTCTATTCTATTCTATTCTATTCTATTCTATTCTATTCTATTCTATTCTATTCTATTCTATTCCATTCCATTCCATTCCAATTCTTCCTTTCTCTATTCTGTTCTGTTCTGTTCTGTTCTGCTCTGCTCTGCTCTGCTCTGCTCTGCTCTACTCTACTCTACTCTACTCTACTCTACTCTACTCTACTCTATTCTATTCTATTCTATTCTATTCTATTCTATTCTATTCTATTCTATTCTATTCCAATTCTTCATTTCTCTTTCTATTCTATTCTATTCTATTCCAATTCTTCATTTCTCTTTCTATTCTATTCTATTCTATTCTATTCTATTCTATTCTATTCTATTCTATTCTATTCTATTCTATTCTATTCTATTCTATTCAGAAATGGCCACCTGCAGCTGATGGATTAGGAGCTAGGGCATATAATTGAGCTCACGGCCATCGCTCAGTCTGGATTCCTGGCTGTTTCTCAGACTTAAATTGTAACAAATATGACGAGTTGGAAAGTGAGAAATCCAGACAGGAGTCGTTTTGAGCAGTTGCTTGCTCATTCATCAGGGTTTGTATAATTCATAGGGCAAGATGTTCTGCATTTATTTATCCTCGGCTGACACATCCACTGGGAGGCTCCGAACAACATCCTAAGTGCTTCCCCTGGTGATTTTTCCACGCGCGACTTCCTTACCCAATTATGGAGCTATAGCATGTCAAGGCTGAGTTTTATTAGCCAGTAGAGATGGGCTATACATCGTCCTCAGTAATTTCTCCTATACAGTGGCTCTGAACAGTTTGTTTTTGTTCTATTGCCTTTAGGTGTCTTCGGCAATTTGGCAACACTTCCACGTTAATCAGAAACCTGGGCTGTCCTCTAAGGAACGCCGCCAGTTTGACTCTGACTTTCCTGAGGCTAAGAAACATGTTTTGAATTGACATTGCTAGTGCTAGAAATAACAGAACAGAATAACAGAATAACAGAGTTGGAAAAGACCTTAGAGGTCTTTTAGTCCAACCCGTTGCTCAAGCAGGTGAACTTTCCAGACCAATGGCTGTCCAATCTCTTCCTAAAAGCCTCCAGTGATGGAGCATCCATAAGGTCTGCGGGCAAGATGTTCCACTGATTAAGTGTTCTCACCGTCATTGTTCTTAATTCTAGAACGCTTCCATCCAATTGTGTTGGATTTAAATTCGATAATGCCCCAGGACGTAATTGATAGGGCTTGTGGGAGTCAAATTCCAGGGTGTCTCAAGGGCATGAGATTTTTTTTTTTTTTATAAAAAGTGTTTTATTTATAGTACAGTTAAAAACAAAGATGGACATAACATGACATTCCAAAATAAATATTCCTAACAATTTGTTCCTCTTGATACATGTAATTAATACATAGTTCTTGATCTATATATAAACATATTCTTCTATACAATACAGTTATATATACAGTTATATATAATTCTATCTTAACGCTAATTTAAAACCCGAGCAGTTCAGCCAGTGAGAATCGAACTGCTGACAGTCGGCAGAATTAACCTGCCACACTGCATTCTAAGCACTCCGTACCTCCTTGACTCTTTAGTAACATCATGTCCACATTGCCCAAAAGAAAGAACTCTGGGTGATATGTAAAGAGGCTTAGATTGTCTCCCCCAAATCAACATACATAACAATGTTATATATATATATAACTGTATCCTAATAAATAATAATAAATAAATTTAAAAATCTAACTAAAAAGAAATATTTCACTAGCTCCTTGGGCAGGAGTGAGGGGATCAAACATATTTCTGGGGAAGGATGTTCCATAGAGCATGGCCACATCCAAGAAGACCTGTCTTCCAATCATAATTCCTATCCCTCATATTGGGGTAGGATATTATTTAGATTCTCTCAGGACCAACTGACTGATATTGTGCCAAATAGGGATTTATACTTTATGAAAAACACTTTGTGAATGATGTCTAGACGTCTACAGTCAAGTGACAGTAAGATAAATACCAGAACACTAAATTCGCACTACCCTTGCAAACTATTTCTGGAAATTGCCCCCTTTGAAGAAGTAAGACATGTTCAACATGACAAGACTGTAAATACACCAAGTTAGCACCTTCATTCCTCAACATAAGAAAATGTAGCTAGGCTTTCATAATTTTTAAGAATTTAAAACACACAGCAAAAAGCAAAGCTAGGTTTTGGCTACAGAAAGTTTTAAATGGATTAAGGTGTCAGACAACAGTCCAATGTTGGAATGATATTAAGCCTTTGTAATCAATATTAAGGAATAAGTGTACTGTTCGTATGAAAGAAGAATTGTTTTTGATATTGGGGACATAAGAATTTCAGCAACTTATAATGGCGTTCAGAGATATTTTTGATGAATTGCACCAGGACTTGGAATCAATAAGGTCAGCTGTGTTTTCTTAGGAACATTCTGTTCCCAGAATGAAGACGTTGCAGAAAACGTTATTCAGCAAACTATATCCAAGAACAATTTGAATCATACAGAATACAGAGTAATAGAGTTGGAAGGGGCCTTCGAGAGTCGCCCCCGGGGGTCGCCCACGTGGAGCAATGCAGCCAAGGACATGGCAGCCAGGCAGCAGGGACAAGACTCCGCCCTCACGCTCTGTCAATCCTGCGGGGTGCGGGGTGCGGGCGTGTTCGCCATAGCGCTGCTGGGCCACCTGGGCGATCTTGTATGATGGGTTTTGGAGGCAGTGGATGGCCCTGTGGGCGGTGGCGGTTT
Organism: Protobothrops mucrosquamatus; assembly: GCF_001527695.2. Taxonomy (NCBI): domain Eukaryota; kingdom Metazoa; phylum Chordata; class Lepidosauria; order Squamata; family Viperidae; genus Protobothrops; species Protobothrops mucrosquamatus. Next base: position 127,029 of record NW_015388116.1, read on the forward strand.
TGGGGCACTTGGTCTCTAAAAGGTTCGCCATCCCTGCTGTATACCATTTCAGATAGATGGCTGCCCAATTTCTTGTTAAAAGCCTCCAGTGATGGAGTATCCACAACTTATGGAGGCAAAACCTTTCCACTGGTTAATTGTTCTAACCAGCCTTAGTTCTAGGTTGGTTCTCTCCTTGAACTAAGGAGAAATTTCATACAGTGAGAACAATTAACCTGTGGAACGGCTTGCCTTCAGAAGTTGTGGGTGCTTCAACACTGGAGGTTTTTAAAGAAGAGACTGGACAGCCACTTGTCTGAGATGCTATAGATTCTCTGCTTGAGCAGAGGCTTGAACTAGAACAGGGGTGTCAAACTCGCAACGTCACGTGACGTGTCACGACGTATTGTGACTTTTTTTCCATTGCCAGAAATGGGGTGGGTGCGGTTTCGCCATGACGCATCCAGCCCATGGGCCGGCAGTTTGATGCCCCTGGACTAGAAGACCTCCAAGGCCAGTTTGTTATTCTGAAATCATAAAATCCCCAATGAGAAAATTGCAATTGCTGTAATGCTTCTTAGCATTATTAAAAACCAAACGAGAATTTCAGAACCTACTTTTCATCTTGGATTTTTTTTTCTACTTTTGATAGAGTGCTTGAAGGGGAAGGAGAAGGAGGAGGAGGAGGAGGAGGAGGAGGAGGAGGAGAAGAAGAAGAAGAAGAAGAAGAAGAAGAAGAAGAAGAAGAAGAAGAAGAAGAAGAAGAAGAAGAAGAAGAAGAAGAAGAAGAAGAAGAAGAGGAGGAGGAGGAGGAGGAGGAGGAGGAGGAGGAGGAGGAGGAGAAAGACGATAATTCAGGAAATTTCTCCTTAGTTATAGGTTAGACTTCTATGATCTTCCATGTGTTACTTCTTGTTCTGCCCTCAGGTGCTTTGGAGAATAAGTCAACCCGCTCTTCTCTTGACAGCTTCTCAAGTACCGGAAGACTGCTATCAGTCTTGAATGAATGAATGAATGAATGAATAAACGAATGAATGAATGAACAAACGAATGAATGGTACAAATATAACTCCAAAGTGCTGGGCAAGATTTAATGTTTTTAAAAATAGAAATTTAACATCTGCACTCTTACAGCAGTTCCATCTATATTGCAGCTGGTAGATTTTTATTTATTTATTTTACAAAAATGGTTTAGGAACTTCCTGAAAGTCAAATGACACTATTAAAACAATTATTACATTGAAGAATCCCCTTGAAACCCAGCTGTACATTTCTTCCTGCAATCTGAAAATTAATCCTACCACCGTAAAAAAAAATGCTTCTGACAGAAAATGGGAATTTTGCCAGGTGAAACAAAACAAAACAAAACGGGGGCATGAGCAGAGTGAAGGGAAACAATTTAACTAAATTATTGAAGTGCGTTCCTTTTGTGTCAGATTTAACCTGTATTATTGTAGATGAAAGAGTGATTCGAAGCCAACTCATGTAAATACAGATATTGCCAAAATAATTGCTTCCAATGTAGCCAGTGCATTGGAGAGAAGGGAAGGCCCACATGGCGTATCTTTATCTGAGATTAAAATGAAATAAAATAATAAAATCAACTTATTTGCACAATGACATTCGCTAAGAAAAAGAAACACAAGCCTTGTCTGTGTAGAAAAGAGCAAAGGGACTCCGTTGAAAACACTTTTTTCCTTTTCATTGAGTTAAATTCCATGTTCCATTTTTTTTATTAGCTTGTCAAAATATAAAATACAAAGAAAAATAAAAATAGTGGGAAAGTAGGAGAGGAAAAAGGGAAGAGGATAGTGTGGGAAAAATCCAGAGAGAGAAATATTTGGGGGAATATTAGAAAGGCAGAATATATTTCCCCAAAGGAATAATGGAGAAGATCTTTTTTAAAAAAGACAGAAACCAGCCCCTTTTCCTCAGGCAGAAAACTCAGCAGAGGCCAGCTTTTAGAAATGCAAATTTAATAATCCTTTCAGAAAAGTTGTAACCTTTCCAGCTGGAAATTGAAGAAATTAGGAAGACAGAGACCCTTAAAATCTACATACCCCCACTCAAATTCTAAGGACAGGAAACATAATAGGATTAACCCCCAATACCAAAAGGGCACACTCAGACTCAGGTCAAAGTACATGACACAGGAAATACAAAGTGTCAAACAGGAACAGGAAACAACCTGAAGAGCCCCAAAAGATATAAAAACCCACCACTCCCAGCAACGTGTGGTCAGTCTTTCCCAGAGCCATCTTTCTGTCTGTCTCTCCTCTTCAATAAACTACAACCTTCTTTCTAAAGCAGTCTCCATTTTGATTATTCCCGGCTTGGACTGGACCCTGATGAAGACTTCTATCAACAGTAGAAAAGGAAAAAGAAGGAAAAGCTTTGACTTCTGACTCTTTTTAGCACAATAGAATAAGGTAACAACATACAGTCTCAGCTTTTTTTACTTTTACTTAATAATATATACTCGCCGTTTCTATAGCGACCAACCAATCTCATCAGCAAAACCCAAACTCAAAGTTTCGTTTGTTTTCCACCTCAAGCACAAAGTCCATAAGCGGTTTCCAAGTGGAAATAAAATTAGGTGTATCTTTTCTTTGATTAAGGCAGTCGATTAAGCCATTTCTGCTAACTCCATCAGTTTTTTTTTCAGCCAATCATCCATTGTGGGAATTAAAGTAGCTTTCCATTTTTGTGCCTAGAGCATTCTCACTGCTGCCAGCATGTTTAACAACAAAATTCCATTTTTTAAAACAGTTCTTTGTCCATTAAGCCTAAGAGAAAAGTCTCTGGTTTTATCTTTATGTTCACTTTAAGAATCTTCTGTCAACGCTGCTAACATTGGATGTTCTTGCTTTGACAAAATATGAAGAGGCAGCCACTCTCTGTATAAGCTGTGTACTTTTAGAGTAAAATTAGATGATGCTGGGAGGGGAGAAGAAAGAATGTGTGTGGGGATTAGTTAAGATAAGAAACCACTGGCTACAGAATGGAACTTTGCCCTTCAAACTGATTGGAGAACGTGATTTATGATGGCTAATTGGAGGAGGGAATTGTGCTTGAATATTATGTGCTCAGGGGAGGGGAATTCAGATCTTGGCATCCACCATGTTCGTGCCGAAGGGTGCTGTCCTAATAAAGAGACTTTAAGGTAAACACTGCCTCAAGGTTCTTTGAAGTATTCCCCTAATCGGAACCATGGCATCTTCTGTATTAAGATGTGGGCCCTATACCGGAATTCCTTTGCTTTGTCACTAGTCCACCAGAGATGCTAAAATGTTCCTTCCTTACAGTTACATTTCCAATATGCATTTGAAATACCTTTATGCATTTTCGATTCATCGACTTAAACTGAGTTTTAAATTTTTCAAGAGAACTAGAAAACCTAGCAAATATAAAGGCCCTGATGAAAACTAGGTGAGCCATACCTCCTACCACCAGGGGGCAATATATTATTAAACTAGCCATTTGAGTTCTAAGGGAAATCCTGGAAGGTCATGTGAGTAACTCCTCTATGGTTTTCATTGACATCACCCTATCCACAAAGATCTTTCTTGGACCTACCAGAAGCTTTTATCCTCAAGATCTCTATTTATTTTTTTTTAAAAAAAATAATACTTAAAACAAATTAAATGGCTTGCATAAAGCAAAGTGCCCCCCTCCAACATCCCTCTTATTTCCAAGAATACCTTGTGTGTCCTATGTGGAAATTCAGACGGATGTTCAAGAATCCAGAGAACCAGAAGAAGGTTTTGAGAAGGATGATGAAGAAATTAACAGATCTAGTGGGTATTTTTTCCATATGTATGTACTCTTTCTTGATTATTCGCTTCTTATGGAAGAAGGGGTGCTAGAACCTAGGGATGGAGTGAAAAGAGGAATCAGTCTAGAATCTTGACATCGTCACAAGTGCACTAAGCCCAAAGTCCCTTGAATTCCATTGACTGTTATCTAAGCAGGTCCTAATCAACAGTTGAGAAAATTCCTGTGCATAGACATAATAGTAATAGTAATAGTAATAGTAACAGTAACAGCAACAACAGCAACAACAGCAACAACAACAACAACAACAACAACAACAATAATAATAATAATAATAATAATAATAATAATAATAATAATAATAATAATAATAATAATAAAAATTGGAAGGGACCTTGGAGGTTATCTAATCCAGGGCTTTTCAACCTTTTCACCCACTGTACCACTTTTAGGATATGGCAACATCCGAGTACCACCAGTCACCTAGCAAGGTGTCAAAAACTTGATGACCCCCCCCCCAAAAAAGGAAAAAAGTGATAAAGTACAGGTAGTCCTCGACTTACAACAGTTCGCTTAGTAACTCTTCGAAGTTACAATGGCACTGAAAAAAGTGCCCCCCCAAGCCACAGCTGAGCAAGACACCTGCCTGCCCGCCCGGCGGTGCTCTTCCTCCTGTCTTTCATTGTTGTGAGCATTTCTGTTGAGGATTGGCAGCAGGGGTGAGGTGGGGGGTGTTTGGTTTTTATTCCCCCCATCTGCTGGGTGGTTGCAGCAGGTTTTGGTCACTTCACATGACCCTGGATCACTGTGACCATCATAAATATGAATCAGTTGTCAAGCATCTGAATGTAAATCACAAGACCCTGGAGATGTTGCAACATTCCAGCTGGTGCATACCACCTGCCAGGTGCCAATGTACCACATGTGGTACCTGTACCACTGGTTGAAAAGCCCTGATCTAATCCAACCCCCTGCTCAGGCAGGAAACCCTACACCATTTCAGACAAATGGCTGTCCAGTCTCTTCTTGAAAACCTCCAGTGTTGGAGCATTCACCGCTTCTGGAGGCAGGTTGTTCCACTGGTTAATTGTTCTAACTGTCAGGAAGTTTCTCCTTAGTTCTAGGTTGCTTCTCTCCTTGATTAGTTTCCATCTGTTGCTTCTTGTCCTGCCTTCAGGTGCTTTGGAGAATAGACTTTAAAGACATGTACAATATAAATGACTTTAATTAATCCATAACCGTTTCTCTAATGAAAGGCAAACAGCCCTTCAAATCCAATATTATATTTTAATAAAATGTTAAATAAAATATCGGTTTTTCAGAGGGATGCCCTACAGTACCACAGGAGAAGAAAGGTGGAAACTAAAAGTAATTTGAACAAAAGGTTTTCTGATGATTGAAAGACTGAGCTGGTTAGCCTCAAGACTCAATTTCTTTGTAAACTAAGAGCAATAGTAGACTTACATTGCTATAAAATAAAATAAAATAAAATAATGCTAGACTCCATGAGGCCTGCTTCTTAACATATAAATTGAAAAGTCAGCTTTGATCTCTGCCCCTGTTTATGTTAGTTTTCCACCTGTCCACCATCTGTTTGCAAATACATTTACAAGAAATCTAGTGGTTTTAACCTCTATTACATTGAGGGATTCATGTCTTTCATTATTAGGGTCAAACTATCCAGCTTCTCTTTTCCTACTCATTGAGTTCAGCATTTTGCTCATAGCATTTAAAGGTTCAAGGATCCATGTATGTTTGTTTACACATGGACTAATTGTCCCAAAAGGCAACTGGACTTTGTTTTTTCTTGAAGACATTTCACTTCTCATCCAAGAAGCTTCTTCAATTCTATGGAGGCTTCTTGAATAAGAAGTGAAATGTCTTTGAGAAGAAAACAAAGAAATTCAGTTGTCTTTTGAAAAAAAAGCACCTTTGGGGCAACCACGACCTGGATGACTGAGAATCCCCATAGACATATGGATTGATTGACACTCCGTAAGCAGTCATTTAATCCTCCAGGGAAAGATGGAAGGCAAACAAGGTCCAGGCAGAAGAAGAACATCGTGGCTTCAAAATCTAAGGGATTGGTTTGGACAAAACTCAGCAACACTTTTTCGTGCGGCTGCTGATAAAAACAGGATCGCCAACATGATCGCCAACGTCCGATAATGGATATGGCAGAAGGAGNAGAAGAAGAAGAAGAAGAAGAAGAAGAAGAAGAAGAAGAAGAAGAAGAAGAAGAAGAAGAAGAAGAAGAAGAAGAAGAAGAAGAAGAAGAAGAAGAAGAAGAAGAAGAAGAAGAAGAAGAAGAAGAAGAAGAAGAAGAAGAAGAAGAAGAAGAAGAAGAAGAAGAAGAAGAAGAAGAAGAAGAAGAAGAAGAAGTCATAGATACATCCCTGATTATAGTACTATAAGTATCAGCAAAGATTTTGGGGGGGAAAAGGTTAAAAATCCAATTTGGATTATTGTAAAATTCACCTAAAGGCATGTTTTAAAGATCTGAACAGCCCAAAACAATACACAACTATGTGCTATTGCTACTGTGTATATAGACACATTAAATGGTGTATGTTTAGAGTTATGCCATGTATTTATTTTTTTAAAAAAATATTGCCAATTAATTCATTCTTTCCTTTTCACAGTATATCATATCACCTCCTCCCAAATTTGAAGACAAAGCTGAAATAAGGCCTGGGATACACTGCATATATTTTCTTTCAGGAGAAAAAAAAAGTCTTACTGCTTCTTTTTATACCTGTCCTTAAATAAACCTCAGGTTTGAATGTATTTCTCCCCTCATCCCCAAGTCCCACTTTATAAATGATACATTACCTCAAGTAGCCTGGCTTGGTTTTTGCATCTGACCCTTGTAACACTCAAGAGCGACTTTGCTTAGATGCTGGTCTCTTAGATAGCTAATTAGAAATCTCTTGTGACTTTGCCTCAAGCCCTGTGCAAAAATTAGCTTCAGTTCAAGTTCCTTATATCATAGCCAAACCAAATAGCCATGTCAATCTTTCTCAAAGGAGTGTACTTGGATATCAACACCTTTGTGCCTTGCCACGCAGTATATTATTATGATCTTTAGAGTCTATTGGAGTTTCAGCACCTGGACAGCACCAAACGGGGAAACCTGTGCAAGATTCCTATCAGGAAAATAAGGATGGCAGTAGGGTAGAGTTGTTGTTGTTGTTGTTAGTTGCAAAGTCGTGTCCGACCCATCATGACCCCATGGACAACGTTCCTCCAGGCCTTCCTGTCTTCTGCCATCTTCTGGAGTCCATTTAAGCTCACGCCTACTGCTTCATGACTCCATCCAGCCACCTCATTCTCTGTCGTCCCCTTTTTCTATTGCCCTCAATCTTTCCCAGCATTAGGCTCTTCTCCAGTGAGTCCTTCCTTCTCATTAGGTAGCCAAAGTACTTGAGTTTCAACTTCAGGATCTGGCCTTCTAAAGAGCAGTCGGGGTTGATCTCCTCTAGGACTGACCGGTTTGATCGCCTTGCAGTCCAGGGGACTCGCAGGAGTCTTCTCCAGCACCAGAGTTCAAAGGCCTCAATTCTTTGACGCTCAGCCTTTCTTATGGTCCAACTTTCACAGCCATACATTGCAACAGGGAGAACCATGGCCTTGACTATACGTACTTTTGTTGGGTAGGGTAGGGATCCCCAATCTGTGGGCCATGACCTACTACTGGTCCATGGCCTATTTGCAACAGAGCTATGTGAGTAGCAAGCGCGCATAGCCCCACTCACACATTGTGGGGGCTCGCAGCCCCACTCATGGGACCGTCGCAGACACTTGGGGTCTCACTCGCGCGAGCATCGTGGGCGCTCACGACCCCACTCACATGAGCAACAGGTGCTTGTGCATGCCACAAAACTATCCCCTCTTTTCCCCTCCCCCCTCCAGAAGGTTGGGGAACTCTGTGCTAGAGTTTTAAAGATAAAACTCTCCCTGTCTATCTTGTCTGACTCTAAGGAATAGCACTGTTTCTTGACCGAGGGACCCAGTGTTGTCTGAAGACAACTTCCATGGTCATGTGGCCAGTATGGCTATACACTATATTTAAGCTAATAATTCTTATTACTGCTAGGTAAAAAAATATTTATTACATTCATCAATTGATATATTTTCTAATACCTACTCCAAAACATCTGGGTAGTCATACAGGTAGTCCTTGATTTACAATAGATCACTTAGTGACCGTTCAAAGTTGTAACGGTACTGAAAAAAATTCCTTATGACTGTTTTTCACACTTACCACCGTTGCAGAAATCCCCACGGTCAAATGATCAAAATTCATACACTTGGCAACTGACTCATATTTATTATGGTCGCAGTGTCCCAGGGTCACGTGATCCCCTTTTGCGACCTTCCAATCAGCAAAGTCAGTGGGGAAGCCAGATTCACTTAACAGCCATGTTACTCACTTGACAGTGGACAATGATTCATTTAACAACTGTGGCAAGGAAGGTCGTAAAACAGGGCAAAACTCACTTAACAAATGTTTCACTTAGCAACAGAAATGTTGGGCTCAGTTGTGATTGTAACCAGTGGTGGAATTCAAATATCTGAGCAACTGGTTCTCTTATTTGATGCAGGCCTAGGCCTCCGAGGCCTAGAATGGACTTCCGGAAGTGGCATCCACGCACTTCCGGTGGGCCGTTCTAGGCCTGGGAGGCCTCTTCCAGGCCTTTGAGGCCTTGAACGGACTTCAGGAAGTGGCATCCACGCACTTCCGGTAGCCTGGTCTAGGCCTGGGAGGCCTCCTCCAGGCCTCTGAGGCCTAGAATGGACTTCTGGAAGCCAGCCGGTTCTCCGATCACAGCAAAATTTAGCTACTGGTTCTGCTGAACCGGTGCAAACTGGCTGAATCCCACCACTGGTTGTAACTGGTTGTGGGTTGTAACTCAAGGACTACCTGTACTTGAGACAGTTAGGAAATTAACAAGCCTACTTTTTTGTTTTCCTGAATGGATTTCACTAATCTGGCCCTGGGGTGCAATGATAGATCATGATATTCCAGCCTTAAATCAAAAGCCCTGAGTATAATAAAAACAGGCAAAGAAAACCTGAACACACTGAGGAACATAAGAAGAAAACCCTTTGGGACATGATTGTTGATGACAGTTTCCAGCAGCTGTGATTTTTCATCTTGTAGTAGTGCCACATCTTATTACGCAGAAGGGTTATTGGAACAGGCAAAAAAAAAAAATTGGTAACATGGAGGAAGAGGAAGAAAACCATCTTACTGTAGCTCATACAAGAACAATCCACAAATAAGAATATTTTATGAAATTTAGTTAAGGATCCGTGTCATGAATGCATGGAAAAAAGATTGCAACACCAGCTTTTCAGACCACTGTAAACACAATCAAGCTATAAGGGAGTGGGGTTTGGGGAGAGAAAAAGGTGGAGGAGGAGAATTGTAGGGTCCTTGGTGCTCTCTGAGCCTGGTTGTTTTATTGTAGATGTTTCATGACCCAACTAGGTAACATCATCAGTATAAGAAGGGATGGGGTTTGTAGAGACCAGGAGAAGGAGGAGGAGGGTGGGGTCCTTGGTGCTGCCTGAGAAGGGAGGGGGGTTTGGGAAGAGAAGGAGAAGGAGGAGGAGGAGAATTGTAGGGTCCTTGGTGCTCTCTGAGTCTGGTTGTTTTATTGTAGATGTTTCATGACCCAAGTAGATAACATCATCAGTATAAGAAGGGATGGGGTTTGTAGAGACCAGGAGGAGGAGGAGGAGGGGGGGG
>NW_015388116.1:136998-141998 GCF_001527695.2 Protobothrops mucrosquamatus
CTGCCTGAGAAGGGAGGGGGGTTTGGGAAGAGGAGGAGGAGGAGGAGGAGGAGAGAAGATGGTGGAGAATTGTAGGGTCCTTGGTGCTCTCTAAGCCTGCTTGTTTTATTGTAGATGTTTCATGACCCAACTAGGTAACATCATCAGTATAAGAAGGGATGGGGTTTTTAGAGACCAGAAGGAGGAGGAGGAGTGGGGTCCTTGGTGCTCTCTGAGATTGGTTGTCTTCTTGCATTACCAATTTGGTAATATCATCAACCCTAGAAGGGAGTGGGTTTTGCAGGCAGTAGAAGGAGGAGGAAGATGAGGCAGAAGAGGACTTGGCCCTTTCATGCTCATTGAGATTGGTTGTCTTCTTGCAGATGCTTCATTACTCTTTGAGGTCGGTTGTTCCCTTGGAGATATTTCATTATCCATTTAGGTAATATCATCAGTGCTAGAACGGAACAGGGTTTGGTGCAGGTATCTGATGTAGCACCTAGAACCGATGATGTTACCCAGTTGTTTCATTACCCAACTGGGTAACATCATCAGTTCTAGGTGCTACATCAGAGACCTGCACCAAACCCTGTTCCCTTCTAGCACTGATGATATTACCTAAACGGATAATGAAATATCTCCAAGGGAACAACCAACCTCAAACGGCACCAAGGACCCCCACACAGTTCAGTCCTAAGCTACAAATATTCTCTTCTGGTTTTCTTTTTTTTAAAAAATATTCTCAGCGAATTCTCATCGGTGCTATTTCATTGAGCTGGAAAGAGATATCAAATGGGGTCCCAGGATCTGGGCCCTCTATTCGTCAATATACTCGCTGACATCTCGAATGAAGAGGTGAAGGTGAAAATGGATGAAAACAAAAACACATCCAAAATGATCTTGAGCATTTGAAGCAAGGGACTGAAAATAAGAGGATTAACTTTGATGGAGAAAAGTGCCCAGTTCTACACTTTAGGTAACAGAAGTTGGATGATCAAGCTGAGTATATGAAGTACATATATTAGATAAACTTGAACCAAATCAGAAAAATGTTTCTTGCCTTTGAGAAAAAAGAAACGATGGAGATTGTCCATTTCTGCCATGATGCGCTTGATGTATGCAAGCTATTGAGTGTCATTTTGCCATTTGCATTAGTTACAAGAGTTGTAGGTAATGAAAATCCATATATATATATATAAACTATGTGATTGATTATAGCCAGTGACAAGGACATCTGATTAAAAAAAGAACAGGTTCACTGCAGTGGCTTATAAGGTAAAGGAAAAATCGCATCCTTGTTATGTGCAGACGGGAATGAAATTTAAGTTCTGAAGATTAATTGTCCCGCTGTAGTGGTCATTTTTAATTTCTTGTTCTCGGTAGGGGGGCAGACCTGTGCTCAGATTATGCCACTGTAGAATTCAGCAAGAGAAGGGCAATATGCTTGCAAGTGTATTCCTGAAAGAAGCCAAATGACCCCAAGATTCATCAAGGAGAAAACTTACTTAGGACCTTTCTCCAGATGTCCTAAGTCCTTTTTCTGTGAATTCAGAGCCTCGTGGAAGAGTCCTCAAATATAGACTGTCCCCCTCAGAGAGACTAGATGGCTGCTGTTTCTTTGTTTTCCCAATCCCTGGAATGCTGAATTATCCTAAATGAAATTTTAAATCCAGTTGTCATCAGGCAGACTCATGACAAATCCGACAGCCTCATAAGCAGGATGATGGCTTCCATCACAGTTCAGAGCTGGTTGAGTAGAACGGTTCCTTTGTGCGATCACCACTGTTGAGGTGACTCCGAGCAGTTTATGAGTAAAAAGCCATGATGTCCTTACAAAAAGGAGATGAAGTTGAAAAGATGGAGAGAGCGCCCTCAAGCCACCAACCAACCCTACGGTTGTGTACCACTTTTGGATCCCAATTCTAGTTGGCAGAATAGCAATAGCATTTAGACTTATATGCCACTTCACAGTGCTTTACATCCCTCTCTAAGCAGTTTACAGAGTCAGCCTGTCACCCCCAACAATCTGGGTCCTCATTTTACTGACCTCAGAAGGATGGAAGGCTGAGTCAACCTTGAGCTGTTTAGAATCGAACTCCTGGCAGTGAGCAGAGTCAGCCTGCAATACTGCATTCTGACCACTGCACCACCACGTCTCTTCTCTTCTCTTCTCTTCTCTTCTCTTCTCTTCTCTTCTCTTCTCTTCTCTTCTCTCCTCTCCTCTCCTCTCCTCTCTTCTCCTCTTCTATTGTCTTCTCCCTTCCCTTCCCATCCCTTCCCTTCCCATCCCATCCCATCCCATCTCATCTCATCTCATCTCATCTGTCATCGGTTACCTTCTAGCAGAAAAAGGATCTTCTGCCAATATTTTAATCACAGGGTCTACTGCTTGTCTTGAGTAACCCAAAGCAATTTTTCTTCCCATTCTTCCAAAAATAAAACACAAGACAAAGAAACCGAAAGAACCCCAGGTAAGGGTAGAAGTAAAAGGAGAGGTTAATTGCTTCAGAGCAATACATCTCAGGAATATGTGCTGCCTTTCGCTGGGATTCATTAATGGAAGCTGTCGTTGCAATTTCTAAGGTGTTGAGTTCAAAGCTTTCATAAGCCTTTGTTTGATGAGAGAAACCAGGGGTCGGAAATAATAACTTGGACTTTGACCCTCGCTCTCCTCTAAAGTCGCATCAGATTATTCTGCTTCACGTGTCTCCCCTACCTGAGAGCCAGACCAATGAGTTTATTTCCCAAGAGAGGATTAAGCAACACCCACAACTATCTGATGATTATCTAAAGTAAACATTAAAGAGAAAATAATATTTAAATTGGGTTTACCCAGGAAAAAAAATCACAGAGATGAAATACGATGATTCACAATAGGGATTACTACTGTATTATGATTGACAAGTGACTCTGGCTGCTAACAAATGGGTTGTAAGAAGAAAGCGAGAAAGAAAACAATCATAGCAATAAAAACACTGTTTCAGAGGTAATAATAATAATAATAATGATAAAGTTGGAAGGGACCTTGGAGGTCATCTAGTCCAACCCCCTGCTCAGGCAGGAAACCCTATACCATTTCGGAGAAATGGCTGTCCAGTCTCTTCTTAAAAACTTCCAGTGTTGGAGCATTCACCGCTTCTGGAGGCAGGTTGTTCCACTGGTTAATTGTTCTAACTGTCAGGAAGTTTCTCCTTAGTTCTAGGTTGCTTCTCTCCTTGATTAGTTTCCANCCGTTGCTTCTTGTCCTGCCTTCAGGGGCTTTGGAGAATAGCTTGACTCCCTCTTCTTTGGGGCAGCCCTGAGAGATTGGAACACTGCTATCATGTCCCCCCTCGTCCTTCTCTTCGTTAAGTTAGACATATCCAATTCCAGCAACCGTTCCTTATATGTTTTAGCCTCCAGTCCCCTAATCATCTTTGTTGCTCTTCTCTGTACTCTTTCTAGAGTCTTAGCATCTTTTTTACATCGGGGTGACCAAACCTGGATGCAGTATTCCAAGTGTGGCCTTACCAAGGCATTGTAAAGTGGTATTAACACTTCACGTGATCTTGATTCTATCCCTCTGTTAATGCAGCCTAGCACTGTGTTGGCTTTTTTGGCAGCTGCAGCACACGGCTGGCTCCTATTTAAGTGATTGTCCACTAGGACTCCGAGGTCCCTCTCACAGTTACTACTATTGAGCCAGGTACCCCCTATACTACACATGTTGCTTGATAGATTCACTCCATATCTTGACACAGAATTGTAGGAAGAGCTAAATCTTCAGGGGTCTTCTTCTAAACTCATAGCTATCCCTCCATTCTTTCTCTACAAAAGAATAGCAGAATTGGAACGGACCTTGGCAGTCTTCTTGTCCATCCCCTTGGTCAAGCAAGTGACCCTATACCACCCCAGTAAACGATTGCCCAGTCTATCTTTGAAAATCTCCAGTGATGCAGCACCCACAACTTCTAAAGGCAAGCTCTTCCACTGGTTGATTGTTCTCACTGTCAGGAAGTTTCTCCTTAGTTCTAGGTTGCTTCTCTCCTTGATTAGTTTCCATCCGTTGCTTCTTGTCCTGCCTTCAGGCGCTTTGGAGAATAGATTGACCCTCCTCTTCTTTGTGGCATACAGGAATCTGCCCATAAGGCAGGTGCAAAAAAGATCTATTACTGATGCAGTCCATAAACCAGGATCCATAATATATGGGTATCACTGCTTCTATAAAGTAATTTAGGCTAAGAAATGTTGGTGCTCTAATCAAGCTACATATCTGATCTAAAAGTTGGTGAAGATTCAGAATAACAGAATAACAGAGCTGGAAGGGACTTTGGAGGTCTTCTAGTCCAACCCCCTGCTCAAGCAGGAAACCCTCTACCATTTCAGACAAATGGTTGTCCAGTCTCTTCTTAAGAACCTCCAGTGATGAAGCGCCCACGATTTTTGGAGGCAAGTCTTTCTACCGGTTAATTGTTCTCACTTATCAGGAAATTGCTCCTTAATTCCAGGTTGCTTCTCTCCTTGATAGGTTTCCATCTGTTGCTTCTTGTCCTGCCCTCAGGTGCTTTGGGGACAGTTTGACCCCCTCTTCTCCGTGTCAGCCCTTTAGATACTGGAAGACTGCTATCATGTCACCCCTAGTCCTTCTCTTCATTAAACTAGACATACCCAATTCCTGAAACTGTTCTTCCTATGTTTTAGCCTTCAGTCCCCTAATCATCTTTGTCGCTCTTCTCTGCACTCTTTCTAGAGTCTCAACCTCTTTTCAACTTGTTATTCAGTCCATTTTCCCTGTTCTCGTGTTCAGACTATATGACTGTTTCCTGCTCATGATTTCCAGTCAGCTTACAGAAATAAAACCCCAATACAAAACTCTTCTTTGTGAGATGAATTAAAAGAACAGGGAATGACTCTTGATTGGTGGCCATATACACAGATAAAATCAAAATACAATAAGGATATGGAGGAGTATGGGATATGTCGGACATTACAACAATTGGATAAAATATTGACAAATAAGGGAGAAAAATTCTTAACCAAAA
>NW_015388116.1:146998-162414 GCF_001527695.2 Protobothrops mucrosquamatus
CTTCTTTCCTTTAAACTAGACATATCCAATTCCTGAAACTGTTCCTCCTATGTTTTAGCCTTCAGTCCCCTAATCATCTTTGTTGCTCTTCTCTGCACTCTTTCCAGAGTCTCAAACTCTTTTCAACATGTTATTCAGTACATTTTCCCTGTTCTTGTGTTCAAACTATATGACTGTTTCCTGCTCATGATTTCCAGTCAGCTTACAGAAATAAAACCCCAATACAAAACTCAATAACCCCTCCCCCACCATCTCCTGGCTAGAACAATCAGACCAGCCACTTGATGTGGTCCATATCACTCTGGAATATTGGTGCAACCATATCTTCAACCAACCTAGAACTAAGAAGAAATTTCCTGATAGTTAGAACAATTAATCAGTGGAACAACTTGCCTCCAGAAGTTGTGAATGCTTCAACATTGGAAGTTTTTAAAGAAGAGATTGGATAACTATTTGTCTGATATGGTATAGGATTTCCTGCCTGAGCAGGGGGTTGGACTAGAAGACCTCCAAGGTCCCTTCCAACTATTCTATTCTATTCTATTCTATTCTATTCTATTCTATTCTATTCTATTCCATTCCATTCCATTCCATTCCATTCTATTCCATTCTATTCCATTCTATTCTATTCTATTCTATTCTATTCTATTCTATTCTATTCTATTCTATTCTATTCTATTCTTCATTCCACTATTCTATTCTATTCTTCATTCCACTATTCTATTCTATTCTATTCTATTCTATTCTATTCTATTCTATTCTATTCTATTCTATTCTATTCTATTCCATTCCATTCCATTCTATTCTATTCTTCATTCCACTATTCTATTCTATTCTATTCTATTCTATTCTATTCTATTCTATTCTATTCTATTCTATTCTATTCTATTCCATTCCATTCCATTCCATTCCATTCCATTCTATTCTATTCTATTCTATTCTATTCTATTCTATTCTATTCTATTCTATTCCATTTTTTATTGCTTTTGCCTTTTGATTGTTTTTTGTTCTGCCCTCTTCCCTGTCACAGCCCTTCAAATATAGGAAGATGGTTATCAGGTCTCCCTTGAGCCTTAATTTGTAGTATCCTGGATCCAAGGCCAAAGTTGTTTTTTGTCTGGTGGTGCACAATGTAAGCATGTAATCAGTTTTAAAAAGTCTAAACTCAGTAGAATCACCTGCAAGTCCCAAAGGTGCTTCCCCCCCCCCAAATAAAAGGCAAGTGCACTTCCTTGTTTGTTTGTTTTCTCCTGGAAAACTTTTTGCTTCTCATCCAAGAAGCTTCTTCAGTTCTAACTGAATGGTGGGGAATCAGCCCGTTATACATGCTTAATTTAGGTATTTGTTTCTGACCTTGCCTTCTGTCTTCTACATGCTTTAGAAGGAAAGTACTTTTTTTTGCATAGATTTTATTAGTTTTTATAGGGTTAGGGATAAGGTGGGGTTGGATTAGTGTTGTGATTAGGGTTAGGGTTGAGGTTGGGGTTTTTCCAAATAACATTTTCAATATTTAGCAAACAGCATAATGTCTGGGTACATGTATTTAACTAACAATCTATATCTATATCTTCTATATCTATTCTATATCTATCTATATCTATATTATATTATATATTATATATATTATATATAAATAAAAATGTAAACGTTCGTTTGTTCAAAATCTTAAATCTCCCAAAGTTCTTCACCGATTGCTTTGAAATTTTGACACAACGTTGCATTCGAATATGCGTGTGTTTTTATATACCTATATTATATAGATGTCACACCTGTGACAGGTAAAAACATGCTTTTTTTGAAAAACAGCGCCATCTGTTGGACGTAAAAGCAACACACGCCAGACTGAGCCACAGCAACGCGTGGCCAGGTACAGCTAGTAATACATAAAGTTAATTATCATAAACAATATGTTAATTAATCACTCAATAGCCTTCTTCTTGCTAATATATATTCAATATTACCTATCACGTCCCTTTCTCTCTGACTCGTCTTTCTAGCCATGGATAGAAGTTATCCCATGTTCTAAAGTACACTGAGTCTTCTTTCTCTTTTATCTTTAGGAAGGAAAGTTCTTGAGGCAGGTGAGTGGAAAGAACCAAGCTCGGAGAACACAAGGCACTCTGAAATGAGAAAGGTAAACTGCATTTATCCCGCTTTAGAGAGGCAAGGCAGAAAGAGAAAAGATAAGATAAGGTAAGACAAGACAAGACAAGATAACCTTTATTGTCATTTTTTTACTGTGGGCACAACGGCACACATCAAAAATGAAATTTAGTTGCCCGCTCTCAAAGTGAAACACATACATGACACACACCTAAACATACTATATATAACATATGTATAGACCCACATCCCTACATATACATAGCAAATAAATATTAAATACTCTCCATCTTGAGTATATAACGGAAGGAGGAAGCTTGAGAGTTCACAAGGTTAATGCTGTATGGAATGAAACTATGGCTGAATCTGGATGTTCTGCTGCAGATACCATGGAGCCCCCTCCTCCCAGAAGGGAACAAGGAAAACAGGTCGTGAAGAGGATGTGTAGCGTCCCAGATACTCTTACGGACCCTGCTCAAGCAGCGCTTCTGTGCTATGTCCTGGATGGGAGGGAGGGAACAGCCAATGATCTTTTCGGCCATTCTCACCACTCTCTGCACCGCCAGACATGAAACGTAGATTAAATGATGATTCAGCAAAGAGGCATGAAATAGAATATCTGGCATGCTTCCGCTGTTCTGAACCTTTGATGCCTTCCGTATTCTGGTTCTGAATATTGGATCGCTGAATTGTGTTGGCCGACAAATGACAGCGCCGTGTAATGAAGATTTTATAAGGAAATGACTAATGGCTGTCATTCGGACCATCATAATAAAGAATTCCTGCTAAAATGGCATGTTTTTTTTTTAATTCATCCTATTTCACACTCCGCGGCCAATGAGTCAGTTGTAATCATCACAAGGAAGGGGTAACGTGCAAAAGATGCCATTCTCCATGCTTTTCTAATTATACTGTTTCCCTAAGGCAGACTCGGGTTAACGAGAGGGTCTTTGAAAGGCTCACACTGTGCCATGCAGGACACACACAAAAAAAATTGGAGATTTTTCTTGCAAACCTCCTGGTTTGTGTCCCACGAGTGCTTTTTCAAAAGGCAACTGGATTTTGTTTTTCCTTGAGGACGTTTCACTTCTCGCCCAGCAAGTTTTTGAGCTTTGCACCAAAAGTAGGGTTTATGGAGATTCTTAATCATCCAGGTCATGGCTGTCCCATGTTTTCTTTCAAAAGGTAACTGGACCTTCTTGTTTTGCTTGAAGATGTTTCGCTTCTCATCCAAGAAGCTTCTTCAGTTCTGACTGAAGTGTGGGGGAAAGAAAAGATTAACTGTATATTCCTTGCAGTCATCTGTTCGTTAGCGCTCCTTCTGAGAGTCATTGAGGCCACTTGGAGGTTTATCGTGCCCTCAGGGTCACCTGTAGTCTGCAATTTTTTTTTCTGTAAATCTAATAATAATAGTAATAGTAATAATAATAATAATAGTAATACTAATAATAGTAATACTAATAATAATAACAACAACAACAACCATAATAATAAAGTTGGAAGGGACCTTGGAGGTCATCTAGAATAGAGTAGAGTAGAGTAGAGTAGAGTAGAGTAGAGTAGAGTAGAGTAGAGTAGAGTAGAGTAGAGTAGAATAGAATAGAATAGAATAGAATAGAATAGAATAGAATAACAGAGTTGGAAGGGACTTTGGAGGTCATCTAGTCCAATCCCCTACTCAGGCAGGAAACCCTATACCACTTCAGACAAATGGTTGTCCAATCTCTTCTTAAAAACGTCCAGTGTTGGAGCATTCACTGCTTCTGGAGGCAGGTTGTTCCACTGGTTAATTGTTCTAACTGTCAGGAAGTTTCTCCTTAGTTCTAGGTTGCTTCTCTCCTTGATCAGTTTCCATCCGTTGCTTCTTGTCCTGCCCTCAGGTGCTTTGGAGAATAGCTTGACTCCCTCTTCTTTGGGGCAGCCCCTGAGATATTGGAACACTGCTATCGTGTCCCCCCTCGTCCTTCTCTTCGTTAGACTAGACATACCCAATTCCAGCAACTGTTCCTTATATGTTCTAGCCTCCAGTCTCCTAATCATATTTGTTGCTCTTCTTTGTACTCTTTCTAGAGTCTCAGCATCTTTTTTACATCATGGTGACCAAAACTGGATGTTTTGGTATTCCAAGTGTGGCCTTGCCAAGGCCTTGTAAAGTGGTATTAATACTTCACGTGATCTTGATTCTGTCCCTCTGTTAATGCCACCTAGGACTGTGCTGGCTTTTTCGGCAGCTGCAGGACATGGCTGGCTCATATTTAAGTGATTGTCCACTAGGACTCCGAGATCCCTCTCACAGTTGCTCCTATTGAGCAAGGTATCACCTACGCTAATCTGTGTCGCTTCACTTTTGCTTCTTAAAATGTTTCAGACTGACCTCCTTACAAACTCAGACAAGATTTTGGAGTGTGGAGGAAAAAAAAATGGATCTGAACATTTCAAGCAGGGATTAAATTCTGATGTAAAAGGAAATGGAGACAAACGATATTGTGGTAATATTCTGAATTAATTATGGGAAGATTTAAATCCAGAGTTGCCATGGAAATCCTTACAAATGCCCAAAGCTTATCTGTTGGCTTTAAACATGTCTTCAGTGAGATTAATCTGGGCTGTAGCAGGAAGTAATCTATTTCAGGGAAATAACAACATAACATAATATGGAAATACAATTGACTTTACCGTTCATCCAAATTGTATTCTCTGCAGTTTTCTTACTTGAACAGTGCTCTTCTTTCCAGACCCTTAATCCCTTTTTATTAATAGAATGCAAAAAGTCATGAACATGTGAACTTACTCAATTCCTTAGGGAGAATGCAAACGCAGCTGAAGATTTTGTGAAATGACTTATTTTATTTAAAGTAGAAGGAGGAGAAAGAGGAGCTATCCTTTTAAAGAAGATAACCAATGTCATAGAATAAAAACAAGGCTCCTTGGAGCCAGAATGAAGCACATGCAGTTAAATGCAGTTCTACAGTTAGGCAACAAAAACCAAATGTGCAGGTATAGTATAGGTGGTACCTTGCTCAATAGTAGTAACTGTGAGAGGGATCTCAGAGTCCTAGTGGACAATCACTTAAATATGAACCAGCTGTGTGCTGCAGCTGCCAAAAAGGCCAACACAGTGCTAGGCTGCATTAACAGAGGGGCAGAATCAAGATCACGTGAAGTGTTAATACCACTTTACAAGGCCTTGGAAAGGTCACACTTGGAATACGGCATCCAATTTTGGTCACCACGATGTAAAAAAGATGTTGAGACTCTAGAAAGAGTACAGAGAAGAGCAACAAAGATGATTAGGGGACTGGAGGCTAAAACATATAAGGAACGGTTGCTGGAATTGGGTATGTCTAGTTTAACAAAGAGAAGTACGAGGGGGGACATGATAGCAGTGTTCCAATATCTCAGGGGCTGCCCCAAAGAAGAGGGAGTCAAGCTATTTTTCAAAGCGCCTGAAGGCAGGACAAGAAGCAATGGATGGAAACTAAGTAAGGAGAAAAGCAACCTAGAACTAAGGAGAAACTTCCTGACAGTTAGAACAATTAACCAGTGGAACAACCTGCCTCCAGAAGCGGTGAATGCTCCAATACTGGAAGTTTTTAAGAAGAGATTGGACTGCCATTTGTCTGAAATGGTATAGGGTTTCCTGCCTGAGCAGGGTGTTGGACTCGATGACCTCCAAGGTCCCTTCCAACTTTATTATTATTATTATTATTAAATGTGTGAAGGCGACATCAGTAAAATAGAAAAAATGCTTGTTGTGGGCTGGTTTGTATGGGTAGTCCTTGACATACGGCCGCAACTGAGCCCCAAATTTACATTGTTAAGTGAGACATTTGTTAAGTGAGCTTTGCCCCATTTTATGACCTTTCTTGCCTCGGTTGTTAAGTGAATCACTGCATTTGGTAAGTTAGTAACCCGGTTGTTAAGTGAATCTGGCTTCCCCCATTGACTTTGCTTGTCAGAAGGGGATCGCGTGACCCCAGGACGGTGCAACCGTCATAATAAACATGAGTCAGATGCCAAATGTCTGAATTTTGATCAAATGATCATGGGGATGCTACAAAGGTCGTAACTATGGAAAACGGTCCTAAGTCACTTTTTTTCAGTGCCGTTGTAACTTTGAATGGTCACAAAGTGAACTGTTGTAAGTTGAGAACTATCTGTACTCTACTTTTATGCGTTGATACTATAATGAGAAATAGAATAGAATAGAATAGAATAGAATACAATAGAATAGAATAGAATAGAATAGAATAGAATAGAATGGAATGGAATAGAACAGAATGGAGCAGAGCAGAGTGGATCTGAACTGAACGGAACGGAACAGAACAGAATGGATTAGCACAGAACAGAATAGAACAGAATAGAAAATAGAATAGGATAGGATAGGACAGGGGTAGTCAACCTTGGCTGTTTTATGATTCGTGGACTTCAACTCCCAGAATTCCTGAGCCAGCACAGTTGGCTAAGGAATTCTGGGAGTTGAAGTCCACGAGTCATAAAAGAGCCAAGGTTGACTACCCCTGGGATAGGATATAGGATAGGATAAGGTAGGGTAGGGTAAGGTAGGGTAGGAATGGAGTGGAGTGGAGTGGAGTGGAGTGGAGTGGATGAGAAGAGGAGAGGAGAGGAGAAGAGAGGAGAGGAGAGGAGAGCAGAGCAGAGCAGAGCAGAGCAGAGCAGAGCAGAGCAGAGGAGAGCAGAGGAGAGGAGAGGAGAGGAGAGCAGAGCAGAGCAGAGGAGAGCAGAGGAGAGGAGAGGAGTGGAGTGGAGTGGAGTGGAAGGGAAAGGAAAGGAAGGGAAGGGAAAGGAAGGGAAGAGAAGAGAAGAGAAGAGAAGAGAAGAAAAGAGAAGAGAAGAGACGAGAAGAGAAGAGAGGAGAGAATAGAATAAAAACTTTATTGTCACTTTAAATGTATACTAATCAGCATACATGAAAAGGAAATTTCGTTAATTCAGCTCTCTTTCTCAAAAAAAGAACCATTTTGCATATCCTCACATACACATATATATATATGACATCAGTCTAGTTCGAATGTATACATATACATGGTGAAGAAAAAAAAAAGGAATCCTGAGAATTTACAAGACTGATGGCATAAAGAACAAAACTGTTACAGAATCTAGTAGTTCTGCTATAAATACTTCTAAATCTCCTCCCAGAGGGGAGCAACAGGAACAGACCGCAAAGTGGGTGTGTGGGGTCTCTAATGCTCTATTTAGTGGGTTTTACTCCTTGTAGTTTTGCAGAGGGCACAGCTAACATTTCTGGATGGTTTTGAAGAGCAATCTCACATAGATTGTAAAGATGTAAAATTATCATGTGGGAACAATATTGCACAATACAGGTTGTCCTCAGCTTACAACAGTTTATTTAGTGACCGTTCCAAGTTACAACAGCACTGGAAAAACTGACTTAGGACCGTTTTTCACACTTACGACTGCTGTAGCAACCCCGTAGTCACGTGATCAAAATTCAGACGCTTGGCAACTGATTCATATTTATGGCGGTCACAGTGTCCTGGGGTTATGTGTAGTGGTTTGCTCATCAATGTGGCCCAAAAGGTTGTAAAATTGGGAGTGACTCACTTAAGAAATATCTCCCTTAACAAAGGGAATTGTGACCCTAGTTGTTGTCATATGTCAAGGACTATATCTGTACACATGTTTGTTCCTAGGTAGAACAACTCTAATGGCAGAAAGTGAAGAGGAACTAAAGAGCCTCTTGAGGCGAGTGAAGAAGGAGAGTGCAAAAGTTGGCTTGAAACTCAACATTAAAAAAATGAAGATCATGGCATCCGGCCCTCTGAATTCCTGGCAAATAGATGGGGAAGAAATGGAGGTAGTGACAGATTTTATCTCCCTGGGTTCCAAGATCATCGCAGATGGGGACTGCAGCCAAGAAATTAAAAGATGCTTGCTCCTGAGGAGGAAAGCTATGGCAAATCTAGATAGCATACTAAAAAGCAGAGATGTCACCCTGCCAACAAAAGTGCGTATAGTCAAGGCCATGGTTTTCCCAGTTGCAAGGTATGGCTGTGAAAGTTGGACCATAAGAAAGGCTGAGCGCCAAAGAATTGAGGCCTTTGAACTCTGGTGCTGGAGAAGACTCCTGCGAGTCCCCTGGACTGCAAGGCGATCAAACCGGTCGGTCCTAGAGGAGATCAACCCCGACTGCTCTTGAGAAGGTCAGATCCTGAAGTTGAAACTCAAGTACTTTGGCCACCTAATGAGAAGGAAGGACTCACTAGAGAAGAGCCTAATGCTGGGAAAGATTGAGAGCAATAGAAGAAAGAGACGACAGAGAATGAGGTGGCTGGATAGAGTCACTGAAGCAGTAGGCGTGAACTTAAATGGACTCCAGAAGATGGTAGAGGACAGGAAGGCCTGAAGGAACGTTGTCCATAGGGTCGCGATGGGTTGGACATGACTTGGCAACTAACAACAACAACAAAGAACAACTGATGTTTCCATGAAATAAACAAGTCATAACTATTATTATTACTGCTATTAACCTGAGCGACTCATGCTATAACAGTCAATTTTTTCCAGAAAAGAAGGGACAGTTCCATTTAATCTAATAATGTCCTGTTTCCTCAGATTCAATTTAATTAATGAAAGTCTCTTCCATACTTTTATTGATAGCATCTCTGATTAATACCTGTACTTAGGAATTAGTTTTCAGAAATCCATGCAGGGGCCAAATCAAGTTTCAGCAATTTTATACGGATTTTTTAAAAAGGGAGCTGTTAGTTTAGATGTCCTATTGCGCTTCTAATTTGCTTGAGTTGTCAGACCTTTAAGAGGCTTAATAATCATATTTTTTTGCTACATAAAGACACTGAAAAATGTGGTGGCATGGTGACTAAGGTTAGACAATTACATTATGAATAACTGAAAAATGTCCTAAATTGAGGTAAAGAAAATGAATCAGGATTCTTGAGAAGTTCTGTCTCTCGTGTGAAATTGAGGTTACTTCATAGCTAAATGGTCTATCAACATAGAGCAAATCTGGTCAACAATAGTGGCAAATATCTGTAGCTCGGGTGTAAGATGAGGGCAGTGGTGGAATTCAGCCGGTTCGCACCGGTTCAGTAGAACCGGTAGCTAAATTTTGCTGAGTTCGGGGAACCGCCTGAATGCACACTGCTTCCGGGAGTCCAGTCTAGGCCTCAGAGTGCATGGATGCCACTTCTGGAAGTCTGTTCTAGGCCTCGGAGGCCAGGAGGAGGCCTCCCAGGCCTAGAACGGCCCACCGGAAGTGCATGGATGCCACTTCCGGAAGTCTGTTCTAGGCCTCGGAGGCCAGGAGGAGGCCTCCCTGGCCTAGAACAGCCCACCGGAAGTGCATGGATGCCACTTCCAGAGGTTTGTCCTAGGCCTTGGAGGCCCAGGCCTGCATCCAATAAGAGAACCGGTTGTTCGGGTATTTGAATCCCACCACTGGATGAGGGTGAAGGTTCGTTCTCCGAGTTTGTGGGTTGGTTTCCGAACATTTCATTACCCGACTGGGTAACATCTTCAGTCGAGTTTAGGGCAGGACAGTGTTCTTCTGTTCATAAGGGCTTCAGGTGTGGGTGTGTCGAGTGAGGGTCTTGTGATGGGTCATCAGAGAGAGGCTGGTGATGGGTCTTGTGAGGGGGAGGTTACTTCAGATCAGCGTTGTTGGAAGGTGAACTGCTGGGGGGGGAAGAAGGGCTTGTGTGGGTTAGTTGAGGGTTGCTACGGTTGGCTCTGCGGTTGATCTGGAGGTATCGCAGGTGAGCAGCATATCCCTTCACACCTTTAAGCAGTTCAGGCTCTGTAGGAAGTAGGGTAGTTATATTTTTGGCCTAGTCAATAAATAGGCCACATTATAGCTCAATAGTAGTAACTGTGAGACGGACCTCGGAGTCCTAGTGGACAATCACTTAAATAGGAGCCAGCCGTGTGCTGCAGCTGCCAAAAAAGCCAACACAGTGCTGGGCTGCATTAACAGAGGGAGAGAATCAAGATCACATGACGTATTAATATCACTTTACAATGCCTTGGTAAGGCCACACTTGGAATACTGCATCCAGTTTTGGTCACCACGATGTAAAAAAGATACTGAGACTCTAGAAAGAGTACAGAGAAGAGCAACAAAGATGATCAGGGTACTGGAGGCTAAAACACATAAGGAACGGTTGCTGGAATTGGGTATGTCTAGTTTAACGAAGAGAAGGACGAGGGGGGACATGATAGCAGTCTTCCAATCTCTCAGGGGCTGCCCCAAAGAAGAGGGAGTCAAGCTATTCTCCAAGGCGCCTGAAGGCAGGACAAGGAGCAATGGATGGAAACTGATCAAGGAGAGACGCAACCTAGAACTAAGGAGAAACTTCCTGACAGTTAGAACAATTACCCAGTGGAACAACCTGCCTCCAGAAGCGGTGAATGCTCCAACACTGGAAGTTTTTAAGAAGAGACTGGACAGCCATTTGTCCGAAATGGTGTAGGGTTTCCTGCCTGAGTAGGGGTTGGACTCGATGACCTCCAAGGTCCCTTCCAACATTATTATTATTATTATTATTATTATTATTATTATTATTATTATTATTATTATTATTATTATTATTATTATTATTATTATTATTATTATTATTATTATTATTATTACTAGGAGCACATGGTCTCTTTTATGGAGCACGACTGCTGATTGTTACTTGTGCTGTAATTGTATACTATGGCTTATTTTTTACAGCTTTACTGGATCTTGCAACGTTGAATAAAGTTTAGATGGTGAATCAGGGTCTCCCTTATTGAACAGCAAGAAAGGTTAACTGCCTGGATAGCTTTCCATAGAGTCACAGGATTAGTTATTCCAGGACAAGTCCAAAACCCAATCTTCTCATTCCTTCCTTCCTTCCTTCCTTCCTTCCTTCCTTTCTTTCTTTCTTTCTTTCTTTCTTTCTTTCTTTCTTTCTTTCTTTCTTTCTTTCTTTCTTTCTCTCTCTCTCTCTCTTTCTTTCTTTCTTTCTTTCTTTCTTTCTTCTCTCTCTCTTTCTCTCTCTTTCCTTCCTTCTTTCTTTCTTTCTTTCTTTCTTTCTTCTCTCTCTCTCTCTTTCCTTCTTTCTTTCTTTCTTTCTTTCTCTCTCTCTCTCTCTCTCCTTCCTTCCTTCCTTCTTTCTTTCTTTCTTTCTTTCTTTCTTTCTTTCTTTCTTTCTTTCTTTCTTTCTTTCTTTCTTTTTTCAAACATTTGCATTTGAGATGCTCTCTGTAATGTGGCATATGGTATTTACTTGTTGGTGGGACTCCATGCTATTTTTAAGGTGTTTTGATAACAGTTTTATTTTTGGTACATCTACATTTTATTTTATCACGAAAAACACAAGCCTAATGCTTGATTGTGGTACAAGTTAGAGAATGCACAATCCTCCAAATGTTGCAGAACTCTACAGTAACTCCAACCAGTAAATTGTGAGGGTCCTGGGAACAGCGAGAACCAAAGAGTAATGTCCTCATCTGTATAAATTCTGTGGCTCTGAGTAATTAACAGCAAAGCTCTTGTTTATGATAAGTGAGCTTTTAGAGCAAAGACCGGATATACTGTAAATCTAACCAATAATTAGACCAATAAATCACGAGGCCTAAGGAAGTGTAAGGTCCATATGTTTAAGAAAAAAAAGCTATTCGGTAACTGAAGAACATCGGGCAGAGAGGGAACATGTAATAAGAAAGCACTGTAAGATGGTTGCTTAAAATGATGGACTTTCTCAAACCATCTCCATGTTAGAGTAGACCTACATCTGTCAGTGAAGTTTCAATGTGGTTGCCTCTTTTAATTTATTAATTTCTACATTGCCCATTTCATTGAAGTGACTCTGGGTAGTTTATAACAAATATGATTGTATTTATGATTAGGGGACTGAAGGCTAAGACATTTTAGAATAGAATAGAATAGAATAGAATAGAATAGAATAGAATAGAATAGAATAGAATAGAATAGAATAGAATAGAATAGAATAACAGAGTTGGAAGGGACCTTGGAGGTCTTCTAGTCTAACCTCCTGCTTAGGCGGGAAACCCTATACCATTTTAGACAAATGGTTGTCCAATCTCTTCTTAATGTGAAGAACGGTTGCTATGTCTAGTTTAATGAAGAGAAGGACGAGGGGTGACATAATAGTAGTCTTCCAATATCTCAGGGGCTGCCCCAAAGAAGAGGGAGTCAAGCTATTCTCCAAAGCACCTGAAGGCAGGACAAGAAGCAACGGATGGAAACTAACCAAGGAGAGAAGCAACCTAGAACTAAGGAGAAACTTCCTGACAGTTAGAACAATTAACCAGTGGAACAACCTGCCTCCAGAAGCGGTGGGTGCTCCAACACTGGAAGTTTTTAAGAAGAGACTGGACAACCGTTTGTCTGAAATGGTACAGACAGTTCTTGACTTTACAACCATTCATTTAGTGATGAACTACACTGAAAAAAGTGACTTATGACTGTTTTTTACACTCACGACCGTTGCAGCATCCCCATGGTCATGTGATCAAAATTCAGATGCCTGGCCACTGATTCATATTTATGACAGTTGCAGTGTCCCAGGGTCATATGATCATCTTTTGTGACCATTAAACTCAATGGGGAAGCCAGATTTACTTAACAACCATGTTACTAACTTACGAACTTCTGAGGCAAGAAAAGCAAAATGGGGAAAAACTTACTTAACAGATGTCTCACTTAGCAAAGTAGTCACTAAGCTGAGGACTACCTGTATTAAGAAAAGCTCTTTTAACTAAAGCATCCAAGTCAGGGAGCATTCTTAATATTAAGAGCCTTCCTTCTCTTCCTATTTAAAGGTCCAGACAGTA
Organism: Protobothrops mucrosquamatus; assembly: GCF_001527695.2. NCBI lineage: Eukaryota > Metazoa > Chordata > Lepidosauria > Squamata > Viperidae > Protobothrops > Protobothrops mucrosquamatus. Next base: position 159,926 of record NW_015388116.1, read on the forward strand.
ACCTGCCAGTATGACACTTGTTAATGTTTTATTAATTAGCACTACACATAATGAATCATATTTCATCTCTAAAGGAAATAACACTCCATTCCCTCCGTATTTGTTTATTAGATGATGCAGGACTTTGGGACAGCTATTACCAGGAAACACTTTAAAAATACAATGTATCCCCTGAGATGAATCGTAAAAGTTATTCAAAGTGTTTAAACAGAAAAGAAAAAATTAATAATGCACAGTAATAAAGTCCAGGCAGGAGAAATTATATATTTCTCCTGTCTGGACTTATTACTGTGCATTTTTTTTTCTGTTTAAACTTTTAATAACTTTAAAAGTTGTTAATACTTTAATAACTTTTACAATTCACCCCAGGGGATAGATTGCATTTTTAAAGTGCTGGAGAAGACTCCTGCGAGTCCCCTGGACTGCAAGGCATTCCAACCGGTCAGTCCTAGAGGAGATCAACCCTGACTGTTCTTTAGAAGGTCAGATCCTGAAGTTGAAACTCAAGTACTTTGGCCACCTAATGAGAAGGAAGGACTCACTGGAGAAGAGCCTAATGCTGGGAAAGATGGAGGGCAAGAGAAGAAGGGGACGACAGAGAATGAGGTGGCTGGATGGAGTCACTGAAGCAGTAGGCGTGAGCTTAAATGGACTCCAGAAGATGGTAGAGGACAGGAAGGCCTGGAGGAACGTTGTCCATAGGGTCGCGATGGGTCGGACACAACTTCACAACTAACAACAACAACAAAGAACAACTGATGTTTCCATCAGGAAGTCCATTGCTTTGCAGACATGAATTTACTTGATTTGTAGAACTGGACATCTTTGAAAGAAACAGCTCTTTAGGAGGGTGTTCTAAAATTGTGACTGAAATTCTATACTTAAGAGGGAGAAAAGATTTAATATATATCTAGGCATGTCTGAGATATTTGTGTCTCATGTTGAATGGAAAGAGACTGCACATTTGCCATAATTTTTTTTTCAATAACACCTGCAAGCTATACAAAACAATGACTCAGATTCATGGGAATATTTTAACTGTGCTGCTATCAGTTTCTTACATCAAACGTTTTTGACAGAAAGGATTTCAGGAGAAGTTAGTCTAGTCTAAAGAAAAGAAGGACTAGGGGTGACATGATAGCAGTATTCCAGTACTTGGGGGGCTGCCACAAAGAAGAGGGGGTCAACCTATTCTCCAAAGCACCAGAAGACAAGAAACAATGGATGGAAACTAATCAAGGAGAGAAACAACCTGGAATTAAGGAGAAACTTCCTAACAGTGAGAACAATCAACCAGTGGAACGGCTTGCCTCCAGAAGTTGTGGGTGCTTCATCACTGGAGGTTTTTGAGAAGAGACTGGACAGACACTTGTCTGGAATGGTATAGTGTGTCCTGCTTTAGCAAGGGGGTTGGACTAGAAGACCTCCAAGGTCCCTTCCAGCTCTATGCTATTCTGAAATGTTGACGGGAGAATTTTAATTAGCCACAACTGCAATAGATTTGGGAGTTTAGGCCCATTGTCTTTTGCAGCTTGAATTTTCAAACCTTCCACATTAAAATGTCAGGACAATTATGCAGTAAATCATCTAGGAAGTTCATAAACTTAAAACAAATCTTCACTTGGGACTCAATAGGCATCAACAAATTCCACTCTACTTTGGGGCAAATACGTCACCACTTGAAAATAAGAATCATTTAAGCATCCTAATCCATATCAGCCCGTATCTATTAATTTCTAATTTTCAAAGTGCTTAGGGTGCATCATGCTGAGCTAAGTCCTCTGATAAGAAAAGTGGAATAATGCATATTTAAATAGGCCAGAGGTACCAAAAGAGCGGAGATGGTTATGTAGAAAATAAGTACCACTGCATTTTATAAAAAGCCTTTGAAGATAGCTCAGGCAGTGCTGTGAGGCTGAGTAGCAAAATTGATTCTAAGCATTATGCTAAAAATGTTTAGCTAAAGGTTATCCAGCTTAGTTTTTATGGAGAGGTTTGTTTTCATCTCTTTTTCACTTAGTTTTGGAAGTTCCAACTTGTTTATATAAACATCCAAACATTCTATTCTATTCTATTCTATTCTATTCTATTCTATTCTATTCTATTCTATTCTATTCTATATTTTCATTCCCATATTCTATTCTATTCTATTCTATTCTATTCTATTCTATTCTATTCTATTCTATTCTATTTTCATTCCCATATTCTATTCTATTCTGTTCTGTTCTGTTCTATTTTCATTCCCATATTCTATTCTATTCTATTCTATTCTATTCTATTCTATTCTATTCTATTCTATTCTATTCTATTCTATTCTATTTTCATTCCCATATTCTATTCTATTCTATTCTATTCTATTCTATTCTATTCTATTTTCATTCCCATATTCTATTCTATTCTGTTCTGTTCTGTTCTATTTTCATTCCCATATTCTATTCTATTCTATTCTATTCTATTCTATTCTATTCTATTCTATTCTATTCTATTCT
>NW_015388116.1:163217-191574 GCF_001527695.2 Protobothrops mucrosquamatus
CTTTTCTATTCTATTCTATTCTATTCTATTCTATTCTATTCTATTCTATTCTATTCTATTTTCATTCCCATATTCTATTCTATTCTATTCTATTCTATTCTATTCTATTCTATTCTATTCTCTGTTCTCTGTTCTCTATTCTATTCTATTCTATTCTATTCTATTCTATTCTATTCTATTCTATTCTATTCTATTCTATTCTATTTTCATTCCCATTTTCTTCTCTATTCTATTCTATTCTATTCTATTCTATTCTATTCTATTCTATTCTATTCTATTCTATTCTATTCTATTCTATCCTGTTCTGTTCTGTTCTGTTCCACTGTATTTTGGGGTATACGGAATGGCAATGGAAATAAGACTAATATAGTGTCAAAATATACAATAATCAGCCTCAGAACCAATAGCAAAAATATCGGACTTTTAGGATCAATCACCAAAAGCTCATTGCTTTTCTGTGGTATATATTTATATATACTACTATAAGCACACTTGGGCATTCTGATCACGATGCAGCATTTGAGAAGAGGTGGTTTGGGATGGACACCTGCAATTTTTTTCTCCTACAAAAAATGTTTCATCTGTTCTTCTACACAGCAGGGTAGCAAGCCGACAATGTGATTGCTCCCTCAAATTTTTTTCCGTTTTAAGCAGACAGTAGAAAATGTAAGCTATGCTGGCCTGTTGAGCATCACAAGGAAGGTAGAACTACATCAGCATGTCTACAGATTTCTATTTAGCTACCTGGCAGAATGATGACTGCGTGGATAAAACAAGCAAATTAATCACAGAGAATAAACATTTTATTTGCCGGAGGGCAGATGTTTGCTATTTGTTCACAACGAGCAGTTTTTCTTTTCTCCTCTCATATTCTAGACACTTCTGAGGCTGACATGGCAACACCTGCTATCCTTTATTTCATGTTTGGGTTAAAAATGTTCTCCTCGGAGATACATTCTAATAGAAAATACAGCCATTATTTGGAAAAAAGTGTTGCGCCTGCCTGTGTGTTTTTTGTTCTTGGCAACATGTTTGCTAGTTTCCAAAATGAATGCACCTGGCCGATGCTACATTTGGGGGCTATCAAGAAATCTGTCATCAGAAACATCCTTACAAAACAAATGAGTCACTTTATCGATGCTCATGTACGATAAAGGCAACTGCAGACATTTGGAAGCTTACACACTTTTGGTGATTTAAAAAAAAATATTGGTCTTTCTACAATACAACTGTTGGCTGGCTGTCCAACTGGTTGGAAGTGAAGCTGTTTCTAAATTTCTGTCCCTTCCTGTACTTTAGCCACAGCGATGGCTGATGATTTTGTCAAGAGCATGATTAATAAGGCCTCACACTGATGGAGTTACCTTCCTGTTTCCCATCCTAACCCAAAAATGCAGGCTCCGATGGTTTTCCCTTCTACGAGCATCTCTGAGGACAGTTGAAAAGAAGAAAGAAGAACAGGACAATAGTTCCAGCATTTGAGTTCCATCAAAAAACAAGAAAATGACAGTAGTTCCATCAATATCCCAATCAAGGTACTACCAACTTGGACAAACAAGCTAACAGTAAACCACAGTCTAATCAAGGAACCACCAAGAACAGTTCCATCTAAACCAGGGGTAGGCAACCTTGGCTCTTTTATGACTCGTGGACTTCAACTCCCAGAATTCCTGAGCCAGCATGGTTCAGCTTGGAAACCTCTCTCTTTCCCCTCAGCGTGGCTGGCTCAGGAATTCTGGGAGTTGAAGTTCATGAGTCATAAAAGAGCCAAGGTTGCCTACCCCTGATCTAAACTGACAGGAAAAGCCACTTGAATATAAACAGAGAGCAAACCCTATGTCATGGTTCCAACAAATGGAACTGTTCAAAGAACTTTGAGGCATTGTTTACCTTAAAGAATCTTTATTCGAGTAGCATAGCATCGGCACTAACATAATGGAAGCCAAAAACTGAATTCCCCTCCCCTGAGCACGTAGTATCAAAGCACAATTCCCTCCTCCAATTAACAGTCATAAATCACATTCCCCGATTAGTTTGAAGTGCGGGCTTCCTCTCCAATTCTCCAGCCCACCAATTCTTTATCATCTCTTATTTCAACAACCTTGGTTCTCACACTAGGTTCAGTGTTATTATGTCTAGCTGGACTCTCATGCACATTCTCCCCCCCTCCCCAGCATCATCTAACTCTAAAAGCGAAAATAAGAAAATGGCCACATCTCTAACTGTTGTCAATGCAAAAACGTCCGATGTTAGCAGCGTTGACACCCTACTTCCTTCTAGCACTGATGATGTTACTTAGTTGGGTAATGAAACATCTGCAAGAAAACAACCCAGCTCAAACAGGAGCAAGTTCCACCATTCTTCTGTCACTTGTGTTGAAAGGAGAAACCTAGCAGATTTCTTAATTTTATCCAGTTGAAAAAGAGCAAAGAAAAGGTCAGCATTTCACCGTTCCGCTACTGATCCTTTTCTTTGACTAAAATAAATGTTGAGTCTTTCACGAAGCTTAGCAAGTTACTGTAGTTGAAGGCAACCTGTGGGAAACGGGTTGGGAAGACCTCATCGCCATTGCACGTATCAGCCAGGTGGAATGGAGAGATTTGAATCAGGTGGAATGAAGCCCAGCAGGTTGGTGGGACTACCCTGTTTACACCCACATAGGAAGAAACATACTACTTTTAATCACCCCCAAAGTGTTTTCTTTCAAAAGGCAACTGGACTTACTAGTTTTGCTTGAAGAGGTTTCACTTGTCCTCCAAGAAGCTTTTTCAGTTCTGAGTGAATGGTGGAGGGTGGAAGGATTTATATTCCTAGCAGTCATCTGGTCATTAGTACTCCCTCTGAGAGTTGTTGAGGTCACTTGAGGCCTTCAGAATCGCCTGAATCCTGTAGTCTACCATTTTTTGGGGGTAAATCCATTCATACTCCCGCACCGTTCAAACTGAAGAAGTTTCCTGGATGAAGTTGGGAAACACTGTACTACAGTGTTTCTCAACCTTGACCATTTTAAGGCATGTGGACTTCAACTCCCAGTGCTGGCTGTGGAATTCTGGGAGTTGAAGTCCACATGCCTTAAAATGGTCAAGGTTGAGAAACACTGCTGTACTAGATCACTGACATCAACCCACATTAATGACAGCTCAGTGTTCTTCTAATGACCTAAATTTGTTGATGCTGTTTCTATTATGCAAACGGTACAAAATTCACAACCAAGTTATCTTGCTTATGCCCTTCTATAAACATCTTGGGCTCAATTGTGCTTGTAAGTCAAGGGCTACCTGTAGTTTTTTTTACAAGCTGTAGGGTTTTTTTTTACAAATCTTTGCTTCATATTTTAAACGAACTATGCTCCTTGAAGAGAAATTGCAAATTAGCTTTCCTTCTTCTCCTGTTTTGCATTTGTTTTATTCTTATCTAACAAAATAAGAGCTTACTAACTATGGTGTTAGGTAGGTTTGTTGTAACCCATCTAGCAGATGATTCAGTAAATCCTGGAATGTTGTGATGGACGAGGAGGAACAAGTGTCTGGATAAAGAAATCTACGGTTTAAGTTTGCCGTTTTTTTTAACTGAAAATCCCATTCAAAGCCCAATGAAACAATCTTATTTTGATGCAGCCTCTGGAGGTAAGCTCCATTATGGATAATTAGGATGTGAGTATCTCTTTTTCTGATCCTACATTAAGCTGAAGTGCTGAAAATAGATTTTTTCAGCATTAAGTGGATATCGGCTTGAGCAATTCAAGGAGCAATTTAATTTCTCCTTCTATTATATATATATTTTTTAAAAAGCTCAGATAGACATTGAACAACAAGGCAAAAGAGATTGCAGCATAGAAATTCATCTCAGGAAGTCAGAAAACACAGGGTGGACAAGACAGACAACACACCTGTGTTCTTAAATAAAACTTGAGGCAGAAAACAGTTGAAGATTAAGAGTAATTGATTATATTTGCCAGTTATAGCTACAGATACTTTTTTTCTCCTGCCTTTCTCCTTTTCCAATCATCACGGTGAGTACCTGCAACAACTTTTTAAAAACTATTTTTGTGAAACTTGAAATATCAATTATCCCTCACACATTTTATGGGCGGTGATGTCAATTATATCACCTACAACTTCTGTTTCTTTCTGACCTCAGTGAAGGTCACTCATGTAAAAGAATCAATCTTGATCATTTTCAGTGATAGCGTATGCTGAAGGCAGAGCAAAGTAAATAAAGAAGAACTTCAGGAATTTTTATTTCACAATTTCATCATTCTGAAGACATATGGATTCCAAGAAAATTGTCTTAGAGTAGTTTGATGTCATAGAGATGTTGAAAGAAAAATCTTCATCAGGGTCCAGTCTAAGCTGGGAATAAACAAAATGGAGACTGCTTTAAAAAGAAGGTTCTTGTTTATAGAAGAGCAGAACCACAACAGCATGTGGCTCTGAGGCAGCTGACCACATAGGGCTGGGATTGGTGGGTTTTTATACCTTCTTGGGCTTTTGAGTTTGGAGTTGTTCCTGTTCCTGTGGCATGAACTTTGACCTGAGGTTCAGTGTGCCCTTCTGGTATTCTAATGGTGGTAGGTTAATCCTATTATGTCCTAAAAGTCATGTCCTGCTTCCCTGGGGCTGTGGGTGATGGCTATGTCCTGTGTTGGATTTTTTTTGNGATTGGTGGGTTTTTATACCTTCTTGGGCTTTTGAGTTTGGAGTTGTTCCTGTTCCTGTGGCATGAACTTTGACCTGAGGTTCAGTGTGCCCTTCTGGTATTCTAATGGTGGTAGGTTAATCCTATTATGTCCTAAAAGTCATGTCCTGCTTCCCTGGGGCTGTGGGTGATGGCTATGTCCTGTGTTGGATTTTTTTTGGGTGAGGGATTGTTGGTTCTAGGGATCTTTGTCTTTCTAATCCCATCAGTGCTAAGCTTCCTGGCTCCAGTCTTTCTGAAAGGATTATTAAATCGGCATTTCTACAGAACTGGCCTGCTGAGTTTCTGGCTGGGGGAATATTAATATTCCCCAAAATATTTATTTCTCAGGGGACAGTGTCTTCCTACAGAGAGATCAATACATCTTATAATCTGATAATGACAGCTAAGTAGAAAAGATGAACTATGAAGGTAGATAACAGAATAACAGGGTTGGAAGGGACTTTGGAGGTCTTCTAGTCCAACTCTCTGGTCAAGCAGGAGACCCTATACAATTTGAGATGTCCAATCTCTTCTTAAGAGCCTCCAGTGTTGGAGCACCCACAACAAGCCATTCCTGGTTGATTGCTCTTATTGTCAGGAAATTTATCCTTAACTCTAGGTTGCTTCTCTCCTTAGTTAGTTTCTATCCATTGGTTCTTGTCTTGTCTTCAAGTACTTTGAAGAATAGGTTGACCTCCCTCTTCTTTGCAGCAGCCCCCAAATATTGGAACACAGCTACCATGCAACAGTTGGAAGTGTGGAAAACGGTCATAAGTCACTTTTTTCAGTGTAGTTCATCACTAAATGAACTGTTATAAGTCGAGGACTAGCTGTACCATTTCAGACAAATGCTTGTCCAATCTCTTCTTAAAAAATGCCAGTGTTGGGGCACCTAGAACTTGTAAAGGCAAGACATTCCACTGATGAATTGTTCTCACTTTCAGGAAATTTCACCTTAGTTCTAGGTTGGTTCTCTCCTTGATTAATTTCCATCCGTTGCTTCTTGTCCTGCCTTCAGGTGCTTTGGAGAATAGATTCTCCCTCTTCTTTGTGGCAACCCCTGAGATACTGGAACACTGCTATCATGTCCCCCCTCGTCCTTCTCTTCATTAAACTAGCCATACCCAATTCCTGCAACCGTTCTTCATGTATTTTAGTCTCCAGCCCCCTGATCGTCTTTGTTGCTAATGGTGCTAATGCTCAAAATTCAAATGCAGTGGGGTTTATTTTGAGAACAGCGCACAGATGCAAAATTACGTATGTTTGCAGGTTGTCATTCTCTTTTACCAAGATGGAAAATCACTCTGATGCTATTGTGCAGGCGGCTGACATGGGGACTTAGAGAAACATGTCGAGGTACGCAGAATAACGGAAGGAGAGAAATGTTGTTATGAATACTGTTTTGAGTTGCCTAATCATGACCTACTTCTGTTGTGAAACTCTCAGGGATGGATTGGGGAGAGGTGGAAAGGTGTAACTTTCATGTTCAAATGTGAGTGAATTGTAATCACAACTCCGAGACCAATTCTCATTGATAAACTGCCTTAGGCTGCTGGTAATGGTAGTTCCGTCATACAATCAATTTTCCTTGGGTTAGAGGTAGAGCATAATGGTTGAATGTAGACGGTCCTAATTTCTGTCTAAGGCTTTCCCAGTTAACGGAATAGGAAAAAGCAGCACTCAGAAAGTATTAAGAAATTAGTTTTATTATAATAATTATAAAAAATATTATTTAATAATTATTAAACAATTATTATTATTTCCCTAATGCCTTGGAACAGTGATGGCGAACCTTTCAGAGACTGAGTGCCCAAAAACCGCCTTGCCCTTGCCCTGCCCCCATGTCTCCTGCCCGCAGGGCCTCCCACCACCTCCACAGCCTGCCACAGCAGATCGCCAGGTGGCCCAGCAATGTCATGGCAGCCACGCCCTCTGTCTGCACCCCGCAGCATCATCTGTATGCAATGGGGCACGGGGGTGGAGTCTTGTCCCCGCTGCCCAGCTGCCATGTCCTTGGCTGTGCTGCTCTGCGCAGGCTGCGCCTGGGGCGACTCTCCTCCAGGAGGGCTGCTGGTGAGGAGGGGGCCATGGGGGGGGGCTGAGGCAACGGCATGCGTGCCCACAGAGAGGGTTCTGAGTGCCGCCTCTGGCACCCATGCCATAGGTTAGCCACCACTGCCTTGGAACATCAAAAGGCTAATGTGATATGACACAGTATTATCATATGCCAAATATTACTCTATTTCCAATTTAGTGACAGATTGACCATTAGATGCTTTCAGATCATCCTTGAGAGAAAGAGAGAGAGAGATTGTCTCAGTCAGGAGGAGGCGTCAAGTGGGGAATCAGTCTGGAATCATTATGTATACACAAGAGGGAAAGGCTCAACCCTACTCCCCTTGAATGCCATTGAACCTTATCTAGTCTGTCCAAGAGACAAACTGCTAGTCTGGGAAGATTCCTGTGAAATAGGCATTAAGCAATAAAGTAGCTGGTTTACACTCTACACATTGTTGTTGTTAGTTGCGAAGTCGTGTCCGACCCATGGACAACGTTCCTCCAGGCCTTCCTGTCCTCTAACATCTTCTGGAGTCCATTTAAGCTCACGCCTCCTGCTTCAGTGACTCCATCCAGCCACCTCACTCTCTGTCGTCCCCTTCTTCTATTGCCCTCCATCTTTCCCAGCATTAGGCTCTTCTCCAGTGAGTCCTTCCTTCTCATTAGGTGGCCAAAGTACTTGAGTTTCAACTTCAGGATCTGGCCTTCTAAAGAGCAGTCGGGGTTGATCTCCTCTAGGACTGACCGGTTGGATCGCCTTGCAGTCCAGGGGACTCGCAGGAGTCTTCTCCAGCACCAGAGTTCAAAGGCCTCAGTTCTTTGGCACTCAGCTTTTACTCTACACATATGGGTTAAGAATTAGGGTTTGATGGTGTGAGGGATGACCAGGCTGAGCCCAGCAGTGGGGTCAAATATGTCATCAGTTTAAAAAGTTTCATTAAGAATCACAGATATACATAAAAAAAGAAAATTCACGAAGACTAAACTTCGTTTAGCAACGTTATTCCTAGGAAGTGTTTATGAAGCTACATTGCTTTAGAAAACTTGTCTTCCAGTAACCAAAAGACAATTTTCCATCTCAAGTATTTTTAGGCCTGCTCCTCTCATTTCATTTATTTTCATTAGACACAAACGTGTATTATTTTAGCATAAATCTTCTGTCAAGAGAAGAAGCTTGTCCCTGTCAGACGAATAGAATTTTCTACGGTGTTATCAAGTTTTCATTTCAAGATGGATAGAAGTCCACCAAGTCCTTTTCTTAAGTGATATCGGGATTTTATGCAAGCTTTACGAAAGCAGAGGCACAAATCCAGTTTAAGCAATTTAATATTCCGGCTACAAGCTAGCTTTCCCAGATTGGAAGAAAATACGAACATAGCTTTCCATTAATATTATCCATTTCCCCATTTCTCTTCTAGACGGGTTCTTTTAATTAACTTACCACTTTCGAAAATGCATTATTTCAAGGAAGGAAGACAGATAACTTTCTGCCATGAATGCCTACTTATTTTTTTTTTTTTAAGAACTGCCAACAAAGCAGAAAACGACTGGCAGCAAATTTCTGCTGATTTTGGAACTGGATGGGGATTTGAACCCTGGTTCATTCAGACTCAAATCAAACCTCCTTGAAATATCTAACACAGGGCTTTTCAACCTTTTCACCCATTGTACCACTATTAGGATATGGCAGTATCCGAGTACCACCAGTCACCTAGCAAGGTGTCAAAAACTTGATGACCCCCCTCAAAAAAGGAAAAAAAGTGATGAAGTACAGGTAGTCCTCGACTTATAACAGTTCGCTTAGTGACTATTCGAACTTACAATGGCACTGAAAAAAGTTCCCCCCAAGCCACAGCCGAGCAAGATACCTGCCTGCCCACCCGGCGGCGCTCTTCCTCCTGTCTGAGGTTTTCATTGTTGTGAGCATTTCTGTTGAGGATTGGCAGCTGTGATGGGGTGGAGGGTGTTTGGTTTTTATTCCCCCCGTCTGCTGGGTGGTTGCAGCAGGTTTTGGTCACTTCACATGACCCTGGGACACTGTGACCGTCATAAATATGAATCAGTTGCCACGCATCTGAATGTAAATCACAAGACCCTGGAGATGCTGCAACATTCCAGGTGATTGGCGCTTCTTCTGGGCTCAGCAGAAGCGCCAGGATCAGCACTGAGCTCCAGCTGGATCCTGGCACTGATCCTGGCGCTTCCACTGAGCCCTGACAGTCCCAAAGAAGTGCCAATCAGCTGGAAAGAGGCACTGATCCTGGCGCTTCCGCTGAGCCCTGAAGCTCCAGCCATCTTCGCTCAGGCTTGTGCGGTGCTGCCACTGGTTCACCTCATTCCTCTCCCCCGCTACCACTTTTCTAGGATGGTCGCGTACCACCTGCCAGGTGCCAATGTATCACAGGTGGTACCCATACCACTGGTTGAAAAGCCCTGATCTAACATATAGGTAGTCCTTGACTTACAACAGTTCATTTAGTGACCATTGGAAGTTACAACAGCACTGGAAAACATGACTTATGACCGTTTTTCACCCTTACGTCTATTGCAGCATCCCCCCATGATCATGTGATCCAAATTCAGACCCTTGGCAACTGACTCATATTTATGATGGTCGCAGTGTCCCCTTTTGCAACCTTATGAGAAGCAAAGTCTAATTTTGGAGTAGAGTGGCATTCTGATCTCAATAATTAAATTACACCAAGAGAAATGATAGGAAGGAAGGGTTACAGTTTGTAGATCCTGACTCTTTGGATCAGGCAAAATAGAAAGGACGCCCACCTTTTTTATACCCAAATTATAATTATCCCAAGAATGGAGGATGTCCATTATTTTGAGAGCTTGAGCTTGGTGAAGGGAGGCAGGGAGGAATCCAATGTCTTGGATCTCATCTATTCTTTATGAAAGCAGTAATGAAAGTCAGAAGTGAAATAACAAAGTGATACAAGTGTATAAAGCGAAGAAAATGCTTAGTTCTCCCAGAGAGGGTAGGAGCCAAATTGGATGGCTACTCCTTGTCGTTTTCTACAAAGTCGGTGTCTTTCTGTCAAGGCAATAAAACAGATTTCCTCAACACCAGCCGATTTTGAAAAGAAACAAGAAAAGCACTCCCTGTACACCGAGAGAAACATTCAGAAATAACAAAGCTGTTCTATCAAACAGAACAAAAAAAAAAGGGACCTTCAGGATAGATTCCAACTGCGTGAAAAATAAACAAACAATTGTGACAACAGATCATCCTGGACAGATGGAAGACTACTGTGGAAAGCAATGAAGCATAGGTAAAAATAGAATTATTCGGTTCTACACATGGCTTAGCATTCTATTATTCTTTGATATTGATCAAAGTACCATGGTAACTGACTGAGTATAGAAGGATTGAAGAATATAGAGATTTGGTCAAGACCTTAGCTGGTCTCAGATTTTATTGATTTATGTCAAACATTTATATAGCTACCCATCTTATACTGAACTCTGGGGAAGGGGGGCTGGCAGACAGATCCAGTCTTCTCAAAACAGTAATCCTCCAGATGTGTTGGGACAATAAATCCCATAATTTTTGGCCTTTTGACCAGGTCCAGTTGCCCTACTTCAGTCACATTATTTTAGAAGTTAAGCTGACCCAGAATGATGAGATAGGCAGCTACAGAAATTGATTGATTGATTGATTGATTGATTGATTGATTGAATGAATGAATGAATGAATGAATGAATAAAGCGAAGACCTAGCTCACTGGAAAAGGCTTCAATTCAGGGAAAGATGGAAGGAAAGAGAAGAGGATGACTAAGACAATGAGTGTACCATTGGAAGATCTGAAAGACCAGGTTAGGGATAGACTATTAATGCTGGGAAAGATGGAGGGCAATAGAAGAAGGGGACGACAGAGAATGAGGTGGCTGGATGGAGTCACTGAAGCAGGAGGCGTGAGCTTAAATGGACTCCAGAAGATGGTAGAGAACAGGAAGGCCTGGAGGAATGTTGTCCATGGGGTTGCGATGGGTCGGACACGACTTCGCAATTAACAACAACATTATGGAGAAAATTGAATTGTGTGGTAGCTAGTAGCTGGAAACAACTTCATGGCACTGATTCAATCAATCAATCTTTTGGCCATGCTAAATAATAAAATACAACACAATTGTAAAAGACAACACCAAGGTTTTCAAATATGTTGTAGGGTAGCTCAAGCAATCGATCTCACTGGCTTACTGTGAAGTTAAAATATGAAATGTCTATGAAGACAAGGGGTCCTTGGTGCTCTCTGAACTTGGTGGTTTCCTTGCAGATGTTTCATTATCCAAACTAGGTAACATCGTCCGTGCTGATGATGTTACCTAGTTGGGTAATGAAACATCTGCAAGGAAATCACCAAGCTCAGAGAGCACCAAGGACCCCTTGTTTCAATCCTAAACCACAAATACGTTTCAAGTAGAGCTTAGTCCTAAAACCTTGTGTTCATTGCTACATGGATCAAGACATTTCATCCCCAAGTGTTCTGCAGTGCTACACGGTTGGCGGGAAAACTGTGTTGAATCGAATCCCTTATCTTCACGCATGAGATTAATTTAGCCTCAGTTTCAATACATACGACTCCCTTTGCTTCAGAGCAGCCATCCAGAGACTGCCTTTCAAAGCAGTTCCAATTCGCTTCCCACGCGTGATGATGTTTCCAATTTGAATTTCAACTTTTGAGAATTGCTGCAAAATTCCCCAAGTAAGGACTTTAGAATTGTTGCTTTTCAGATAATTTGCATTGATCATCAGATCCTAAACATTTGCATGCTAATCTCCCTAGCCATTCCAAAGTTAAATCAACATTGATCTTCCATAAAAACGCAGACTTTAATCAATCATAACAGCAACCCTGTAGTAAATGACAGGTCCACAATAGAGGCATAATGTTACATTACACATTCCACTGATGTGAGACAAATGAATGCACTTACAAGCATCCGTTTTTGTCAACTCTGATTTAAAGGAATTCGTCATATTGTATGGTCAGTTCTTAATTCAAATTCTGCTCAGTTTTACCATAACATGTCAATTTCAAATCTTCCTGGGATTAGTCATAGTAAATTAAATTGGCAGTGTCATCTAATGCAGTCAGAGAAACAGCCCAATTGCTGTCCACACAGCTGCATTTTGCAGCCTTCCAGACTTATCTCTTTGGAAACCATAAATCAAATTAACCAGTGCATTTTTCAGGCCCAAATTAACTCTGCCCTTTCTCAAAGCAATTTAGATAACGTGATCTAACTGTTAGTACCACTTCCTTACCACATATTTCTTTGCAATGTTCATAAGATTTTTTCTGGATGGCTGGGAGAAGATATGAACAGCTAGGAAACATGCCAAATAAAGGTTTGTGAGTGTGAAGGACCTGAAAGGTTAACAAGTGACATTAATCTAACATCTTGTTCCCAGTGATGGAGAACGGACAAAATCCACTAACAGTACAAAGGTATTAACTCTTCCCCATCAGACCAACATCTGGAATTTAGAGATAGAACGGCTGAAAATATGAAGCATCAGATGCAGAAAATAGACGGTAAGACACGGTTGAATAAAAATAAAGGAATAGTAAGGAATAACAAGCTAGGAAAGAGTTGTGGTATTCAGCTGCATTCATAGAGTATTGTGACCATGTCTTCCATATATAGAGTGATCACATCTTCCAGTACAAGATTCCCAGGAAAGGGTGAGAGGGGGAAGGATCCCTGCAGGGAACCCTGGGATCTCTTTGGATCAGATGGCATCTGGGCTTGGGTCAATACTGGTGGACTTTATGATGCAATTTGAATAATGCCAAAATTACAAGGCTAGATTCAATAACTTGGGCCAACATCTGGTAAAACAATTCAGAGAAGCTGGGGGTAGAATAGCATATTCCAGTTTTTTTTAATAGCCCCAAGTCTCCCTCCCCCAAGCAGAAACCAGCTCTGTAGAAATGCAGATGTAATAATCCATTCAGGAAGGCTGGAGGCCCCCAGCTAGAAGATTAAGAAGACAAAGACACCTAAAATCTACATACCCCACCCAAACTCTAAGACAGGACATAATAGGATTAACCCACAGATACCAAAGGGCACACTCAGACTCAGGTCAAAGTACATGGTACAGGAAATACAAAGCCTCAAACAGGAACAGGAAACAACTCCAAACATAAGGCTCCAGAGGGTATAAAAACCCGCTCTCTACATGTGCTCGCTCTCTTTTCTTCCAGAGCCATCTTCTGGCTCTCCTCTTCAATAAACTGCAACCTTCTTTCTAAAGCAGTCACCATGTTGTTTATTCCCGGCTTGGACTGAACCCTGATGAAGATTTTTCCTTCAACATGTGAAAAACGATCATAAGTCACTTTTTTCAGAGCTGTTGTAAATTTGAACGGTCACTAAATGAGTTGAAAGTCAACGGCTACCTATATTAAGTGTAGAGAGGCTGCACAGTTCTTCATACAGTTCCTAGGGGTGAAATTTGATAAATAGACAAGCCCTTTCAAATCTGAAATTAAAAATGCTTCAGTTCTCTTACACGATAAAGAAATATTCAACTTTTTAAAAAATGTGTGAAGGATAACCAAACGGATTTTAAAGACGTTTTTTTCTCTTTTAAAATGAAGTCTCATCATTATATTTGTTACTTAAAGAAGCACTGTATTTTTATTTTTTTTTAAAAAAAACCAGACACTGAGGCCATCTGGTGGTTTAAGGTCACATTTTAAATTTATCCTTGTAGTATATCCCCACGATTGCGATAGATCTAACCCAGATCTGTCATTTTTACAATCCATCATTTCGGAGAATTTTCTGGAAAGAGGCTGGAAGCTTATTTTGTGCCCCTTCATTATTTAAGAATAGTTCCAGGGCTGGGTCTGTTTTGACAAATGAATGTTTTTACATTTCAGAAGCTTTTTGCTCAGTTGGCATCCAAGTCATGGGATTGGGAACGCAATGCGGTGGATGATGGGTTCCAAAGAGCGAACAGTGACTAAAGCAGAAGGATTTGGGTATCCGGGGTTTCCAAAGAAAAAAAACATAGGAAAATTCTCAAAGACCTCTCTACAGATGCCATGCAAACATGGTTACATTTTCCAAATTCTGGAAAAAGGTAATCTGTAATAAAGTACGCAAAACATTGGCATGGCGTGTTGATGAATTGCTTTCAGCATCCATTTCTGAAGGTGCATGGAGAATCCTGGTAAAAACATTGATTGTGATTAGGAACTTAAATCTTTGCAACAAATCTATATCTATTTTAGTACTACTTTATAGTGCACTGATAAGACCACACCTGGAATATTGCAATCCAGTTTTGGTCACTGCGATACAAAAAAGATATTGAGATTTTGGAAAGAGTGCAGAGAAGAGCAGCAAAGATGATTAGCGGTCTGGAGGCTGAAGAAAGGGGAAAATGTAGTGAAATTACAGTATTTCCTTTCCACTTAACCTCTATTTCCTTCCTATTCAAAATTTCATTGTTGGAAGGCTTAAAAGAACAGGTTAAAGATAGATCATCCTTGAGAAAATCTATCCGTATGGTTGAGAGGAGTTCAAAATGACTTGATGACACATAATCAATCAATCCACCTACCAATCAATCAAAATCTTGACTCCAGGGATCACAGGCACCAGAAGACAACAGTACAGAACACAATAGTTACATAGGTTTATTGAATCAAAGATTGAATGAAGCTGTCCCTTTAATACATACCGCAATTCTACAACATCTAATTACAGTGATCCACACAATTTTCCCAACCAATGGAAACAGAGAAGTTATCCCTATCAGAGTATTACTTAAAATTGTCCTCCACGGTAACTCTTTCATTCCAGAAAAAATGATAGCCAGGGAAGGAACAGGCACAAAGCAGCAGATCACAAATTGCAAGCTGTAGAATAGACAAGCTTGTACACGCTGTGTTTACATCTGTATACATTTCACATACTTTCCTGTAGGAGAAGGAGAGGAAGAGCTTGGGGGCAGAGTCAAGAGAGGAATCAGCCTAGAATCGCTACATTCCCACAAGTGATTCTTAGTCCAACCCCTCTTGAATTCAGTTAGTTCTTATCTAGCACCAGTTTAGTGCTGACCATTAGTTGACTGGAGTCTTGTGTAGAGGCATGAGCAATAAATCATCTTAACTGGAGTGTAATGTGTGGTCCTGATTCTTTGCACCTGACATTTTCCCAGTTTACATACCTCCTCTTTGTTTCCATTTTATAATCTAAATGTGCTGGACTCTGATCTCTTGACTTTAATTAATCTTGTCATGGATCATTGTTACAATTTAGAAGGCGGAGAGAAGCTAGTTTCATTCTTGAGCAGATTTTGATGTTTTATTTATTTATTTATTTATTGGACATGTCCTGCCTGTCTCATCCTTTTATTCTTTTATCCATTAGTTATAGGCCAACTTTCTCTTCTTTATTGTTTTATTCCATCTTAGCATGCTTGCACACATCCCTGTGTTGAGACGGCCTACATCAGGGGTGTCAAACTGCTGGCCTATGGGCCGGATGCATCATTAAAAAAAAAACCCCACGCCTACCCCTTTGCCAGCAATGGAAAAAAAAAAGTTGCGATATGTCATGACACGTCACATGACGTTGCGAGTTTGACACCCCTGGCCTGCATCCTTCATTAGATTAGTATTTATCATACAAATACATTTGTATTGTTTGATTGCTTTTTAACTTTGTAGCCCACCCAGAGTCGCCTCATTGTGGTGAGAAGGGTGACACATAAATTTAAGAAATGAATAAAATAAATAATTCATTGAGTTTGTTATTTATTGTGATCACCAGAAAAGTCACATCTGCAATGCAACTTTGCATTCTAATGGGACACGGAGTCTGCCGGGTTGACTAGTTCTAGATTTCTGTGTCAGCCAAGAAACCCTTCCACCATGGATCTATTTGAAGTTATTACATAATGCAGGAAAGAAGATTGTGTTTATAAAAAGAAAGCTAAGGCTTCATTGTTAATGGCTCAGAGAAATATCATTTATCCTCATATGAAAAAAAGAAAAAATGATGACTGCTCTTTGAAGGAACGTATGCTCCAGAATGTTTTTGTTCATAAGGGAGTTATAACTGACATAATATTTTGGACTCGGTAAGTCCTTTGACATCTTTATGTATTTATTTAAATACATCTCCCCCCCCCTCCTCTAACTCCATGGCCTTAGAGGAAAAGTTCAACACATTTTCTAAATCAAGATGTCAAGACTCAGACCAAGCAAGCACCCTCAAGACGATCCAAACTCTTGATGCAAAACTTTATTGAGTACATCATTTCAGCACGTATGAAAGCAAAACCAGCTCTGGGCAGCCCCAACCCCTATAACAGTGGTGGCGAACCTATGGCATGCATGCCAGAGGGGGCACTCAGAGCCCTCTCTATGGGCACGTGCGCCTTGCTCTTTGGCTAGAAAAAGCCATTTCTCAAGCCCCTTCCTAGCCAAAACAAGCCTCCGGAGCAAGCGCGCTGTTTTCAGCTTTGAATTATATCAAAACTGACACCAGAAACAGACTAACAGATGACCTGAGTGCTGCATGTGTTGCTCTCAAACTTACAAAGTATAAGCCAAGGTTAGACAAATTATCAGCATGCATACAACAGCAAAAATCACATTAATTGTTCAAAAGCATGCCAAATGAAAACTTTTACCTTTCAGTAAAAAGTTGTTTGTATCATTGAAAGCTTTGTTATGGTGCTTTTCTTTTAAGACAAAAGATGTTAAGTAAGGTATGAGTTGTTTTTTCTAAACTAAAACCTCAGCATTCAGGTTAAATTGCCATGTTGGCACATTGCGATAAATAAGTGGGTTTTGGGTTGCAGTTTGGGCGCTCGGTCTCTCAAAGGTTCGCCATCACTGCCATATAATAAAAACATAGAATTCTCCCTCCTCCCTCTTGGTTAGGTCACGTTGCCCAATCAAGTAGAAAAATATTGTTATGAGAAAGTGTCTCTGGGTCTAGCCAGACACCTGGTGTAATGTCCTTGAGTCTCATGGTCTGGCTTCTTAATCTTTGAAGACTGCATTCCAATCCCTTCCCCTCCCCCCGAGTTCATTGGCAAGCTGAGAAGCAGAATTTGTCGCACCAGCAGAACCCTGCTTCGAAACTTGACACAAGGATGGGACAATGGACTTAGTGACATGTGCTTAACCAAGTCCAGGAAACACCGTCTTCCATAAGTCCATGCTAGGTAAATAACTTCGGCAAGAAGACAACTGATTCTCCATCCTTTGTCAAAAGGCAGAGGAAAAACACTTGAAGATGCTCTCTCGGGGAGACATGGAGATGACCTAGGAAGACCTGACAAAGAGATGACACCTAGGGAAACATCAGATAAGAGAGAGCAGAGCCCACAGCTGCCTAATGGGTGGAACAAGAGGGCCAAGTGGGATCTACTCTATGTTCTCAGGTTGTAAAAGTAACAACAGGGGAACTGTACTTTCAGACCTGCGAGACTGATGTCAGCCCTACCAGGTAGATCAGACAGGAAACACAACCCAATAAGCTAATTCTACTTTGAGGGTGAAGGTTCCTTCTCTGAGCTTGTGGGTTGGAGAACACACCTTCACCCTCATCCTACAGCTGAGCTACAGATATTCGCCACTAATTCTACTTTATCACAAAGCTACCCTAACAGAATCTCCACAAGCCGATTAACCTTTGGAAAAGAGCTTCCATTTAACTTGTCCCTCCACTCCCAAATCCACTTAGGAAGAACGTTCAAGATAACCTTCTTCTTTTGGAGAACATGACCTTTTACTTCAATCCAGCCCCACAACGGCACCCCTAACGGTGAATTTTCTTCATGACGCTTTGGTTTGTCCACTTGAATTGGAGATGTTGAGCCAGATCATTCCGGCCAATTTTGCCGAGGTAGCGAGAGAGAAGCTTGAGCTTGTCGGCAGACCTTGGAAGGCTCCGTCTCCAGAAGCACAGAAGCTCGTAGATCTGCTCGGTCAGATTCTCAGGACACTTGAGTTTAATAAACTGAAGAGTGCTTCGGTGGAGAGGCAGGTATTGCGCAAGAGAATTGGCGTTCTCCTCTGACAGCTCTTCCGAAAGCCAGTAGAGCAGGTTGTCCCACATGACCTCTGCTGGTCAAAATATTTATAAAGAGATGGAATTGCATGCAATTAAAAAAAAAGCACTGAACACCAAGGGGCACGTGACATGGATTTTGTCATATTGTCATATGTCCATGGAGATTCTCAGTCATCCAGGTCATGGTTTGTCCCAAAGGTGCTTTTTCAGGACTTCCTTGTTTTTCTTTGAAGATGTTTTACTTCTCATCCAAGAAGCTTCTTCAGCTCTGACTGGATGGTGGAGAATGGAAGGATTTATATCCCTATATTCAGTTTGAGATTCAGATAACACAGGCTCATCCCCAACCGCCTATGCCTGTCTTCAACAGTGAAGGAACACAGGCCAGAAAACATCCTGCAGCCAAGGAGGCTTCACACCCATTTGCACCACTCAGGTGACCCTGAGCACACAGGTAAACCTCCAGGTGGCCTCAACAACTCTCTAAAAGAAGGCAAATGACCAGCAGTCTGCAAGGAGTATAAATCCTTCCATTCCCCACCATCCAGTCAGAGCTGAAGAAGCGTCTTGGATGAGAAGCGAAACGTCTTCAAAGCAAAAACAAGAAAGTCAAGTTGCCTCTTGAAAAAAAAGCACCTTTGGATCATCTTGTCATACTTGTTAACTAGCATAGTCACTTTGTATTTTAATTTGATCTATTGTTCTCTCTTTTAAAATGGCGATAAGGGCTTAACAAACCATTATGAACTGGAACACAGGAAAGCTTTTTATCTTGTTGCTGTAAGGATTGATCGATGGCTTCTAACATTTCTAAACTGGGAAGAGAATTTATAGGAAGGTATGTCTGCACTGATGTTTCCTGATAAGAGAATTGCTTGCTAGCACTAATTGGCTAATTTGGGTTTGTCTCGTGAACTCCAAACAACCTTTTTCCTTGTTAACATCTCAACATTTACATCCCTTCTGTCATCACGGTTCGTTTTAATGTGAACATGTCTGGTATTACGGGATGCAAATATGTCACATGTTTGACCACGTGATTTCCTACGCAAAGGGGAAGTTACTTTTGCCCTGTCCGATCACCTTTTCTCTTCCGTTCTCTTCGAGGTCTTAGCTATAAATGGAAATTAAGCTAAACAGCTGGTTCCCCTCTTTGAATGAGAGGAATCCCTTTTATCAGAATATTCTGAATAAATTGTACTAAATGATCTTCCTATCTAGGTAGGTCTGTCTCACTGGAAAATATGCATGCTGAGGCACGAGTCTTAGAGCCATATTTGACCTTCAACACATGTCAGGAAATGACTTGCATTTTAAAGAACCTGGAATACGATCAGACTTGAAGGAAGGAAAGGTTAATTCATATATTTTTTGGGGGAAAAAGAAGTCAGCAAGGGTAGAGATTCAAACCACTAACAAAGTTCCCTTGGACTAGAAGACCTCCAAGGTCCCTTCCAGTTCTGTTCTGATTGATTGATTGATTGATTGAATAATTGCATCAGAATCTGCTCCACAATGTGGGCAAGGATTTAAGCATGAGTTGGAAGGAGCCGTTTAAGTGAACAAGTTCAACTCCCGCTTGTTGCAGGAGTCCATATGTTCAACTTCTGCTTACCCTATCCTGGATGGACAACCCAACATCCTTGTGGGTGATTGGTTCGATGATCATGCTGCTATTACATTTAGAAAAAAAAATTCTCTACTTTAACTTAAGATTGTTATTGTCAAGTGCCGGGGAAATCAGGAGATTGAGGCAGTTCAAATGAGTATAAGGAATCTGACCAACTAACGGTCAAGGGACATGAGCGGGAGATAAGAAAGGCATTTAAGGTGGGCTGTACTTAGATCTCTTGCGGGCATGCAGGGATTTGTGACTTATGATGCATTTGACCCCTCCCTCGGGCTCAACGTCATCTCCTACAGTCAGTGGTGGGATTCAGCCGGTTCACATTGGTTCAGCAGAATCAGTAGGTAAATTTTGCTGCATTCAGAGAACTGGATGGCTTCCAGAAGTCCAGTCTAAGCGTCAGAGGCTTGCAGGTCCACCGGAAGTGCGTGGATGCCACTTCCGGAAGTCCGTTCTAGGCCTTGAAGGCCTGGAGGAGGCCTCCCAGGCCTAGAACGGCCCCCCGAAAGTGTGTGGATGCCACTTCCGGAAGTCCATTCTAGGCCTTGGAGGCCCAGGCCTGCATCGAATAAGAGAACCGGTTGTTCAGGTATTTTAATTCCACCACTGCCTACAGTTATTCTTTGTCTTGCACTTTGGGACGTGGTTGCACTTGATGCTGGCAACCCTACAGCTTCTTGGAAAACATCCTTTAGATCATCTTTTCTCAGGTTTAAAAAGAACCAGTTCCTTTAGTCTCTTTCCCTTTCCCTACAGTCCTGATTCAAATCACTGCTGTAATTCCATGTGGCTATGGACTTAAGAAGAAACCAACATAATTGCAACTGAAATCTGAAAAAAGAAGAAGAGCTGACTACATCACAGGCAGTGGTGGGATTCAGCCAGTTCGCACCACTTTGGCAGAACCGGTAGCTAATTTTTTGTTACCCAGGCCCAGAGTGGACTTCCGGAAGCGGCATCCACACAGAGAACCAGTTGTTCACATATTTGAATCCCACCACTGATCATAGGTAAGTCTGCCCTGAAACTGGTCAAGGTCAGTCCGCAAAGTCCATCTGGAGACATACTCTGAGCAGCAGATCCCAGGGCTGCTAACATCAAGGCTGATGTCTTAATAGATTTACTTATTTATTTTTCATACTTAAGAACCACCCAACTCCCTTTGGGATTCAAGGCTGCCTAAAATAAAAGATAAAAGGCATAATATCTCAATAGTTGCTTTTGCTTCTTCTCCCTCTCCTGATCTTTGTGACATTTTATCTAATATAAAGTTCTGGAGAACTTGGAAGGGTGCGTACCTTTTGTGTTTATTAACACTGCCCAATCAGTCCTAATTTTCCTGATGGGTCCACTGGCTAGGCGTGCTGCTGAGTTCAGTGAAAGCATAAGATTTATTTACTTAACAATTTTATGTGAACATCCAACTCACTCAGGGAGACTCTGGAAGGCTAACAACATTAAAAATCCACCATATAACCCCCCCACCCCTAAATGAGCAGTCCTCAGTGCTCTCTGAGCTTGGTGGTTTTCTTGTAAACATTTCATTACCCAAACTAGCTAACATCATTGGTGCACTGATGATGTTGTCTAGTTTGGGGTCATGAAATGTCTGCAAGAAAACCACCAAGCTCAGAGAGCACCAAGGAGCCCACAGTCCTTTCCTCCTCCTCCTCCTCCTCCTCCTCCTCCTCCTCCTCCTCCTCCTCCCCTCCCCTCAAACCCATCTCCCTACTAGCACTGATGATGTTGTCTAGTTTGGGTCATGAAACGTCTGCAAAAAAACCACCAAGCCCAGAGAGCACCAAGGAACCCACAGTCCTTTCTTCCTCCTCCCCTCCTCCTCCTCCTCCTCCTCCTCCTCCCCCCCACAAACCCTTCTCCCTACTAACACTGATGATGTTGTCTAGTTTGGGTCACTAGAAATGCTGCTCATGAGATGGATGAGGTTACCTAGTTTGGGTCATGAAATGTCTCCAAGAAAACCACCAAGCTCAGAGAGCACCAAAGACCCCTCATGTCAACCCAGAGCTACAAATATTCTCTTTTATTGGAACTCCCCAAACCTTATGTTGTGAGGCTCTTAAATGTATAGGGTTGAGCCGGATGCCATTTGGGTGCTATCAAACCTCACCTGATATATCTGTTGAAATTCTCTTTGTGCTTTGAGGGCGGCTGATCAGTTTTTCCTTCTGTCAAGGTGGAAGATACGAACAGAAAAAGAAATATTACTGGGGTTAGGTTATTAAACAAAGCACAAAGAGTCCGTGGGAAGAATCCAGAGAAAGAAATATTTCGGGAAATATTAAAAAGGCAGAATATTATATTTCCCCAAAAGATCTTAAAGGCAGAAACAAACCCCCCCCCCCAAGTTCTCTCTGCCCCAGACAGGTCTGCAGAAATGCAGATGTGATAATCTTGTCAGAAAGATTGTCAGCGGGAGGTTGGACTAGAACAGGGCTTTTCAACCTTTTCACCCATTGTACCACTTTTAGGATATGGCAACATCCGAGTACCACCAGTCGCCTAGCAAGGTGTCAAAAACTTGATGACCAAAAAAAAAGAGGAAAAAAGTGATAAAGTACAGGTAGTCCTCGACTTACAACAGTTTGCTTAGTGACTGTTTGAAGTGACAATGGCACTGAAAAAAGTGCCCCCCAAGGCACAGCCGAGCAAGACACCTGCCTGCCCGCCCGATGGCGCTCTTCCTCCTATCCGAGGTTTTCATTGCTGTGAGCATTTCTGTTGAGGATTGGCAGCGGGGGTGGGATGGGGGGTGTTTGGTTTTTATTCCCCCCCCCCGTCTGCTGGGTGGTTGTAGCAGGTTTTGGTCATGCCACATGACCCTGGGACACTGTGACCATTATAAATATGAATCAGTTGCCAAGCATCTGAATGTAAATCACAAGACCCTGGAGATGCTGCAACATTCCAGCTGATCGGCGCTTCTTCTGGGCTCAGCAGAAGCACCAGGATCAGTGTTGCTTTCCAGCTGATTGGTGCTTCTTCAGGGCTCAGCAGAAGCACCAGGATCAGCGCTGAGCTCTAGCTGGAGCCTGGCGCTGATCCTGGTGCTTCCACTGAGCCCTGACAGCCCCGAAGAAGTGCCGATCAGCTGGAAAGCGGCACTGATCCTGGCGCTTCTGCTGAGCCCTGACAGTCCTGCAGCTCCAGCCATCTGTCGCTCAGCTTGTGCGGTGCTGCCACTGGTTCAGCTCATTCCCCTCTCCAGTACCACTTTTCTAGGATGGTTGCGTACCACCTGCCAGGTGCCAATGTACCACAGGTGGTACCCGTACCACTGGTTGAAAAGCCCTGGACTAGAAGACCTCCAGGATCCCTTCCAACTTGTTATTCTGGTGGTGCAGTGGTTAGAATGCAGCACTGCAGGCTACCTCTGCTGATTGCTGGATGTCGGCAGTTCGATTCTCGCTGGATCAAGGTTGACTCAGCCTTCCATCCTTCCCAGGTCGGTAAAAAGAGGACCCAGATTGTTGGGGAGCAAAATGCTGACATTGTAAACTGCTTAGAGAGGGCTGTAAAGTACTGCGAAGCGGTATATAAGTCTAAGCGCTATTGCTATTGCTATTCTCCTACCGGGATTACCAGCAAACCTGGCAGGGGACACCTAAGAGTTTGATTCTTCTTTAATCTACTACAGTTCTTTGCAACCTGTTGGAACTCTTCCAGGTTCTAGTCCAATCCATTAACATGATGGAAGAGAGACCCTGAGATCAGGGAGAAGCTGAGTACAAAGTGTGTTTGGATGGGGAGACTGGTAAGAAATAATAATGTAATAGATAAGACAATGAAAAATCCATTTTTTTCTGAGTCCTTTCATGAAGAACAAAAGGACCTTTTGGGATGCAACTAGCAAATATTGCTACAGACTATAGTATGGGGGGTACCTTGCTCAATAGTAGTAACTGTGAGAGGGACCTCGGAGTCCTAGTGGACAACCACTTAAATAGGAGCCAGCTGTGTGCTGCAGCTGCCAAAAAGGCCAACACAGTGCTGGGCTGCATTAACAGAGGGATAGAATCAAGATCACATGAAGTGTTAATACCACTTTACAATGCCTTGGTAAGGCCACACTTGGAATACTGCATCCAGTTTTGGTCACCACGATGTAAAAAAGATGCTGAGACTCTAGAAAGAGTACAGAGAAGAGCAACAAAGATGATTAGGGGACTGGAGGCTAAAACATATAAGGAACAGTTGTTGGAATTGGGTATGTCTAGCTTAATGAAGAGAAGGACGAGGGGGGACATGATAGCAGTGTTCCAATATCTCAGGGGCTGCCCCAAAGAAGACGGAGTCAAGCTATTCTCCAAGGCGCCTGAAGGCAGGACAAGAAGCAATGGATGGAAACTAATCAAGGAGAGAAGCAACCTAGAACTAAGGAGAAACTTCCTGACAATTAGAACAATTAACCAGTGGAACAACCTGCCTCCAGAAGCGGTGAATGCTCCAACACTGGAAGTTTTTATGAAGAGACTGGACAGCCATTTGTCTGAAATGGTGTAGGGTTCCTGCCTGAGCAGTGGGTTGGACTCGATGACCTCCAAGGTCCCTTCCAACTTTATTATTATTATTATTATTATTATTATTATTATTATTATTATTATTATTATTATTATTATTATTATTATTATTATTATTATTATTATTATTATTATTATTATAGATAAGGCAATGAAAAATCCATTTTTTAGTCCTTTCATGGGGAACAAAGGGACCTATTGGGATGCAACTAGCAAATATTGCTACAGATTATAACATCCTCATGTTATGAAACAGCTCACCTTCGGCAGAGTTAGTGCCAATTTGCACAGGAAGGAATCATGTTCATGGTCTTCTAGCAGAAGAGGGTCTACGTTGTTAAGGACAGTGTCTTTTGCCACTTTGTAAAATAAGGCGGTTCCTTTATAATGGGGTGAACTGTAGTTTCCAAATTCATCTACTTCCTTGATCCAAAGGGCGAGTCTCGGCTTCCTCTGAGCGTGAAAAGCAAGCCTGTAATTTTTTCCGTAGGTGTTCCCATCATCTGCACGGGTGCAACACAAATAATTAAGCTACGACTCGATTTTTTTTTTTTAAAGAAAAGAAACAAACAAAAATATCAAATGCTTTTAACTGATCGGCGGATTTAATTTTGCACAAACCTTCCTTCCTGCTTTGAATCTCCAAAGCAGACGGTTGATTTAGACTGGATTGTGAGATCGAAGCAGTCGCTTCCAACTCAGTGTAACAACTGAACTGGGTTTTTTTTATTATTATAAAGAATTCATAGAAAAGGTCTGCTCCCACACCCTCCAGATCGAATTGACCATCCAAACAGGATCAGCTAAATTCAGACACCTTAATTTGGAAAGATAGTGTAATTTAAGTGCACGATTTGGAAGCGAGCTTTGGCAATCTAAACCGTTATCATGGATCCAAACTGAGTTTGATTCAACGGGAGCATCCCTATTGTTTTTCATAAAACAGGTTTGTTTGCCTCTGTGGTGTAACATCAGTGCCTTTTCCTTGAGTAAACAATGAGTTATGAGTTATGATACATGAAGCTCCCTGGAGTATGGCTGAATTTCATTACCTCTGCAATTAAAACATTACACTGTCACATTTAACTGAAAACAAACGCTGGTTCTTAAGTCCCAAAGGTGCTTTTTCAAGAGACAAATGAAGTTTCCGTTTTTTCTTTGAAGATGTTTTGCTTCTCATCCAAGAAGCTTCTTCAGCTCTAGCTGGATGGTGGGGAATGGAAGGATTTATACTCCTTGCAGACAGCTGGTCATTTGCATCCTTTTAGTCATTGAGGCCTGTTGGAAGTTTATCTGTGTCTTCAGAGTCACCTCCAAGTGGCCTCAACGACTCTCTAAAAGAATGCAAATGACCAGCTGTCTGCAAGGAATATAAATCCTTCCATTCCCCACCATCCAGTCAGAGCTGAGGAAGCTTCTTAGATGAGAAGTGAAACATCTTCAAAGAAAAACAAGAAAGTCTAGTTGCCTCTTGAACAAATATCTTTGGGACAACCATGACCTGGATGACTGAGAATTTCCATAGACATCTTGTTCTTAAGGTCATCTCCAACCCACAATGTTCAGCCTGGGCTGTTGGGAAAAAAATAATCCTGCTCTGAGCAGTTCAACTCATGCAGGTAATCGTGGAGAGATCTAATCTAGAACTAAGGAGAAACTTCCTGACAGTTGGAACAATTAATCAGTGGAACAGCCTGCCTCCAGAAGTTGTGAATGCTCCAAAAACTGGAAGTTTTTAAGAAGAGGCTGGACAACCATTTGTCTGGAGTGGTATAAGGTTTCCCGCCTGAGCAAGGGGTTGGACTAGAAGACCTCCAAGGACCCTTCCAACTCTGTTATTCTATTCTATTCAACTAAAATGATTGGCTAAAACATACAATGAACCGATGTGGGAACTAGGTATGTCTAGTCCAACAAAGAAAAAGACAATGGGTGACAATATTTGAGGGATGACAGAGAAGAGGGGGTTGACTCATTCTCCAAAGCACCAATGGTAGGACAAGAAGTAACAGACGGAGTGAACCAACCTAGAACCAAGGACAAATTTCCAGACAGAACAATTAATCAGTGGAATGGAAGTTGCCTTCAGACGTTGTGGGTGCTCCATCACTGGAGGTTTTTTAAGAAGAGACTGGACAGTCACTTGTCTGAGATGGTATAGGGTCTCCTGCTCATGCACTTTCAAGGTCTCTTCCTACTCTGTTATTCTATTCCAGTGGTGGCGAACCTATGGCACGGGTGCCAGAGGCGGCACTCAGAGCCCTCTCTGTGGGCACGCGCGCCATCGCACCAGTCCTAGGCCTTCAGCTGGGTTTTATAAAACCTTTTCACTTTAGGCCTCCGCCGCCATGTGCAAAAAAAAAAAAAAAGGTTCAATCAGTCAATTTCAACTTCTCGCGGGGAAAAAAAGATCTTGCAAAGTTGGAATTGATTGATTGAACTTTTTAGTCCCACCCAGTCTGCCGTTCCATCGCAGCCACGCCCACCCAATTGGCCACACCCAGCCAATGGGCCACACCCACCCGGCACCCGACGATGCATAAGTGGGTTTTGGGTTGCAGTTTGGGCACTCGGTCTCTAACAGGTTCGCCATCACTGTTCTATTCTGTTCTAGTTGATATTAAACATAATAATGGGATAGATTGTCTCCTGAGGCAACAATTTCTACTTCCTGTGCTTATTACTGACCAGCTCTCAAAATGGAGCATTATTTTATCCCTGTGTTCTGAGGGGCAGTGCAGACGTACACCTACCATCTAGGTAATCAGCACAGGCAACCTGCTGATCAACTTGAAGGTGTAAATAACTCCTTTCAATAGTATTCGGTGGGCAAAGACTTTCAAGCTTGCATCAAAGCTACCTCCTTTTTTGGGAATCTAGATCTTGGGCTAAAAGCGGTATCTTGTCAAGCCAATGGACCCCCCACCCCCCTCAAAAAAAGGCAGGAGAAAGATTATTATTCCAATATCATCTTTCGACATGTGGCGCAAACAGATAAGCCGAAAATAATGCAGCCAGGCTGTGAGGAAGAGAGTGGCTAGGCCTCTCTCCAAAGAGATGTCATTTTCTGATGAATGCAGTTTATCTAGCACCAGCCCTGTTCACCCATCAGATAGATGGCAGAGCTGGCGTTTTTGTTACAGGCTGATTAAATTGTGTGTTGGCAACGACTGGACCGTGTTTTGAGGGTGGCTTGCGTGAATTTGATTTGTCTTTGATTCTTTCTCATTGTCGGCATCCTTCATTGTCGTCTCCCTCCCTTTCATGTTGAAAAAAAAGGGGGTTATAAATCCAATTAGAACAAATCAAAATATAAAACAAAGATATGGGGGTGGGTGGGTGGGTGGGGTAAGGGATTGTCTCGTTGGCCTGTTCTTCAAGGTTCTTGGGTTCACTGACAGTGGACTTCCTCTGTCTTTCAAAACTGTGGAACTTTTGGGTCCGGCCCTAGAGATTTAAATCAGAACCAGCAGGATGTGTGTATTTATGTTTATTCTGTTTATTGTGTTCATTCTGAAGCCTCAGTGGTGAAGTGGTAAGAAACAAGAAAGTGGAAGACTGAACTGAACGGTGTACTCATTTTTCAAACAAATGCCTCACATATATATTTAGGAAGCACAGAAACATCCAACCTGCATATTTTTGGAGGAGAGATACTGTGACGATTCGTTCCTGCCAGTGCAAACTGCATGTCTGAACGGGACTTTAGGGCTAGAACTGATTAAGATCCTAAAAATATCAGGAGCCGTCAATCATAAAACCCATAAACCCATTGAATTCACAAAACAACGGAGCACTTATTATAAAAAACGACTGAAGAAGCAGCTAATATGGAAGTTGGTCTGTGACAATAAAAGATAGTTTATTAGTAAATGATGATACTAGGATGAGAAATAGAATATATTTGTGAAATAAAGTAAGAATATAATTAACTGAATAATATCTGTATTTTAGATACGATAAGTATTATGTAATGAAATTAGGAAAATTTGGGTTACCCGAAGTCTAAATATTATGGATACTAAAGGCTAAATTGGAATGTGGTAATTGAAATTAGGTAAAACTTAAAAACAGGACTTGGATATGTATAAGTAAAATTATATTGACAAATGTATTGATTGATTGAGCTATAATTAGAAATGTATTAACTCGAATGTGATATAATAATTAAGGGAAATAGAGAGGGAACTTTTAATGATGTATATATATTATTTTTGAAAGTCTCATTTGTAAAGTCCAAACAGCATGACCGATAGCTTCCAACATTGTTGGAATTAAAATTGATTTACCTGAAGCAAAAATATTTCCACTGAATCTAAAGTACACCTGCTCTCCTTCTCTCATTTTAAATGGCTTTGAAGGTTCTGGAGGGCCACAATATCCCTCCTCA
>NW_015388117.1:0-1420 GCF_001527695.2 Protobothrops mucrosquamatus
CTGTTGGTATGAGTCAAGAAGAACTGGTCGGGTTTTGAGTTAAAGTTTAAATTTGTGGTATATAAAATTATGTGTTAATATGTAGAGAGATGTATATTTAGAACTTTAAATATGATAAGGAACGAATTACTAGGATTATGTATACTGGAACGTCATGTCATGTCCCTTTTTGTTTTAATTGTTTTGTCAATAAAAATTATTAAAAAAAAAAAAGGAGAAAAATATTTTATTATTTGAAGCAGCACAAGAATGATATTATATGTTTACAAGAAACACATATTACATTAAAAGATCAAAAGTATTTATTTAATCCTAAACTGGGTGTATATTTTGCGGCCTCCTCTCAAAAGAAAAAAGCGGGTGTAGTTCTTTATATCAAGAAAGAACTGTTACCAAAATTAATAGATACTGATGCAGAAGGAAGATTTGTATTTGTGGAAATCATTTTGAATGGGAAAAAATGTCTTCTTGTGGGATTATATGCGCCAAACCTATATCAACAACAAAAGCAATTTTTTACTGTCTTGCATCAAAAGATAATGCAATTGGATTATAAATCGGTTATTATGATGGGAGACTGGAATGGTGTAATAGACCCAAAAAGAGATAAAAAGACTTCAGCTAAAACTTCAACACAAATTAAATTGCCTAAAAGTTTTTTTGCTTTACAGGAAGATTTTGAGCTAAGAGATATATGGCGTGAAAGGAATATGGGAGAAAGTGATTTCACTTTTTTTTTCGGATAGACATCAATCTTATTCCAGAATTGATTTTATTTTGATCTCTAATGATTTGATGTCTAGGATTAAGAAGGTAAAGATTTTTCTTAAGATTTTGTCGGATCATAGTCCTGTTTGGATGGAGATCTTAACTGAGGGAACTAGTAGAAGGACTTGGAGATTGAATGAAAACTTATTGAATTATGAAACAAATGTGCAGAAACTAAAGGATTATTTAAAAGAATTTTTCGCGTTGAATATGAATAAAGGCACTCCTATATCGATGGTCTGGGATGCAAGCAAAGCTGTTATGAGGGGTGCCTTAATTTCAATGAATTCTGTCTATAAGCGAAAACAGCAGCAAAATTATAAAGATATTGAGCAAGAGATAAAAATAAAAGAAAAAGCTTTCTCCCTAAATCCAATGGATAAGAGTTTAAAGGCATCTATCGTAATGCTGAAAGAACAGTATAATATGTTGCTCTCTGACCAAATTGCTACTAATCTGAAATATATGAAACATAACACATTTTGCAATGCAAATAAACCTGGAAGATGGTTAGCGTATCAATTACGTAAGAAACAAAAACAAAGACTTATTGAGAAAATAAACTATAAGGGTAAAGAAGTTTTTCAACAAGATTTGATCAAAAGGGCCTTTACAGAATACTTTGCTAAATTATATGCCTCTGAGAATATAC
>NW_015388117.1:2753-7126 GCF_001527695.2 Protobothrops mucrosquamatus
TGAATAATTATGACAAGTTATGGAAAAAAGTTCAAAAGGATTTGATGGAATGGAAGAAATTACAATTATCATTATTGGGAAGAATTGCAGCAATAAAAATGAATGTTCTCCCCAAGTTTCTTTTTTTGTTTCAGATGATACCTATTTTAAAAAAGGATTCAAATTTGGAAGAATGGCAAAGAGGTATCAATAGATTCATTTGGCAGGGGAAAAAACCTAGGGTAAAATTTAAAATTTTGCAAGATGCACGGGAAAGAGGGGGACTTAAAGCCCCTAACTTAAAATTATATTATGAAGCAGTGGTATTAACCTGGATTAGTGATTGGATTAATTTAACTAACAAAGACATTTTGATACTTGAGGGTTGGGACTTATATTATGGATGGCATGCTTACTTATTTTTTGATAAGAAAATTGATCAGGCTTTTAAATCTCACATTTTAAGGATTGCACTTTTGAGAGTTTGGAAAAAGTATTCACATAAGTTAAACTTTAAAATACCAATGTAGGCTATTCCGGAACATGTAATACAAGGAATAGTAAGGGGAGTAAAATTACAAGGTATTGTTTATAAAGAGTTACTTAGGTTAAGAGGACAGGACTGGCAAATTAAATCATTGGAAGAGTTAAAACAGGATAAGGTACTCCAGTCCTGGTTGTTACATCTTCAACTTGTTGAGAGATGGCATATAGATCAAAAATTGGGTTTAATGGTAGAAGATGTGAACTTGATAAAACAGATTAAAGATCAAAGTAGAGCCCATATTAGAATATATAGTGTTTTGATAGAATTTGATTCGGAAACTGAATTGGTTAAAGATTGTATGATTAAATGGGCTCAAAATATTCAAGAACCAATTAAGTTGGAAATGTGGGAAAAAATTTGGGTAAGAAATGTCAAGTTCACTCAAGCACAGAATTTAAGGGAAAATTTTTACAAAATGTTTTATAGGTGGCACTTGGACCCTCAAAAATTGTCTTGCATGTATCCAAATTTGCAACCAAAATGTTGGAGATGTGGTAGTATGGATGCTACTTATTATCATATTTGGTGGACATGTAGGGATGTTAAAGCTTTTTGGATTAAGATTTGGTGGAATATTCAACAGATTTTTAAGAAAAAGATAAAATTTACACATTAGTCGCTCAAAATTGGAAAAAAAAGATATTACCAACCATGGATGATTGGAGACAGAAAGTATCATATTTTGCAGAGATGGCAAAAATATCCGCGTACCTGAAGGACCATTCTCAGGAAAAATTTATCTCAATATGGAGAAGATGGATAGATTATATTCAGAGAAAGTATGAACTGAAAAATTATTATGTAGCTTTTAATTAAAAATTTAGAATAAAAATAGGTATATTATATATTGATATAATTAAAAAAAATTTTTTTTGTTGTAATTTAATGTTACTTTAGAGTCACAGCAATTTTGTACTAGTGTGTAGTAATAATGAGTAGTTTTGAGTAGAATTGGATGTTTATGCATTTATTTCCTAGATCAGCTTTGGGAAGTCCTGGGGGGAGGGGGGAAAGGGGTAGGTTGGTATTATAGATCTATATGTATATATATGTATGGTTCTTTTTTAAGGAGGTGCCCGGTGATACCCCAACTGCACTGACGGGATGGTTGAGGGGAAAGGGAGGTAGGAAAGAGGGAGGAAGGAGGAGTGGAGGTAGGATGCGAGGAGGAAGGTGTAGGCAAGTGAGAGGGTGGTGCGGGAGGGGTACACCGGACACGTCCGTGAATGTATTGATTGGTGTTGATTTTTTTTTTGGGTTGATATTGTGATAAAAGATTTATGTTTTTGTTTTTCAATGAAAAATCAATAAAAATTTTTTTTAAAAAAAGATGCTTTGTAACTCAAGTCCAGGCAGTCAACTCAACAAAAATGGTTTTAAACAAATATTTATTCCGGGAATCCTTAACAGAACTCACAATTCTGAAGATGCTTCCAGATGCTGTACATTTGTCCATTTTACGTAGGTAAAAACAATAATTCCTCCATATCAGCTCTAGCGTGGTTATAGACAATGTCTGTCCGCATGCATCCCCATGCTCATTTCAGACAAAGGCATCCCTTCACAAGCTGGCACGTAGCCAGGATATCCTGTGATGAACTTAGTAGCCCCTCCCACTGACTTGTTAAACATAGGATTCACTGAACAGCTAAAACTACATTACCCATAAGCCATCTCTTAAGGAAACAGCGTCTAACCCTTTAAATGCCAAACATTCTAACATACAGTTCTCATCTAACTGGCTGATCCAGCACCCTTCCCCCCTGAAATTATCATATTCCAAGTGTGTGGGTACTGTATCTCTACCAGACCCACTTCCCATGAGCCTAGAAGCTTCAGCAACCTTGCTAATTGAATAGTAAAGTTGGAATTTTTGTTGTTGGGAAATGCAACCACAGATGCATTGCTGGGGAGTGTAATATAAAATCCCGACATGTCAAAGATGACACACTTCAGCCTCCTTAACACAATTGTTGAACTTCTCTGGCCAGCCAACCCATTTAACTAGAAGTTCTCTTTGTTTTCCCTTCCCTCTTTCCCAGAGTACTTTTTCAATTCTGTAGGAATCTTTTGCAACTCTTCTGAGTAAAAAGTACCATGTACCAGGTCATCTGCACAATCCTTTAACCTATATACCACTCTTTCACCCCTCCTTCCCAATTCTTTGATGATAAATATTTAATCGGTAAAGGTTTTCAAACTTTCTGTTCAGTCTGGATATCCTGATGTGGTCACCCATTCTAAGACATTTTAACTTTCTGGTAGTTTTTAGGATTTTTCCATATAGTCTTGTCCATACATCTGTTTTGTTAGACAGCTTTACTGCATTTGGAACAGCCTGGATGCTGCAATGATAAGTGCTATTGTAGCCCTGAAGGAGAGCTGGTAAAATATCTACATAATGGTGAGTATTTTTAGCTGTAAAATATCTCCAGTTTATTTTTCAGAGTGCGATTAAACCTCTCTATAACGGCTGCTTTAGTCTCACTGTGTGACAAAATGGTGTATGCCATACTGTGTTAAAAGCTTCTTCAGAAGTTTATTTAAGAACTCCTTCCCTGCATCTGTCTGCAATTTTCGGGGTGTTCACCCTGTTTTGATGATCTTTTGGAAGGCGGTAGCCACCACCCATCTTGACTTATCAGATAAAGAGACAGCCCAGGCATATTTGTATAGTATATCGATTACTGTTAAAATAAATTTCATACCATTATTTTCAAAAGCAAATCTAGATAAATCCATGACGTCAGCTTGCCATTGTCAGTCAATGCAAGAAACTACTGTTGCATTCCTAGGAAAATTAATTCTTGCGGGTTTATAAGTATCTTGTCCGGAAAGCCATGTGTTGACCTACTTCAAGGTTAGGCTTTTAATACATTTCCTTCCAGCCTTAAATAGGGCCTTTGCACCCCCATTGTATTACTATACAATCAGGTGTATAATAAATATCGTTTAGAATATTTTAATACTTCATTCTGCACCAAGCCCTGCTGTAAAATAATCACACATTACTCTTTAGCACGTATCTTTTATTTGTAATTTAGAGTTCATTATCACTAACTTTGACATCTGAATAACTTTCATCATCATCATCATCATCATCATCATCATCATCATCATCATCATCATCATCAGTTAGCCTACAAATACAATCCTCCCTGCCGCATGCACATCCTTTAACAATGTTGTATTTGCTTGAAATGTATCTTTTTAATTCACAGAGCAGACAAAAGGTCCTCTTTGATGGCTTCAGAGAATCATCATTGTCATCATCAGTAAGTAGGCTGCAAATACACTTTGCAGACATCTGTAGATTCATCATCACTTGAGATATATCTTAAAAACGATTATCACGGTTATATCCAGGAAACAGAGTCTGCTTAAATATAAAAACATATCTCTAAAAATGAAATTTAGAACAAAAGCTAAATATTTCATCCAAGCAGGCTACATACATGTAAGCATTTATTTTCTTGTATGTGTTAATGAATGAAAAGAGTGAAAATATTCATGACTTGTTCCATCTTTCCACATCATGTAGACATATAAATATATGCATTTTGTAGATTATGAAAGTATAAAAAAGATCCCATACCATTCTCCTAGCTTTATGTTGACAGGAGTTTTTTAAGACAAAGATTTTGAAGCATCCTACCCTTCTCTTCAGTCAATTAACTTTGAAAATTATGGAGGAGTGGTACAAAGCTTAAGAACAAATACAGATTTTACAGTGGTACAATAATAATAATATAGTTCAGTCTTGAGGCATGGCTTCCACTGGATATTTTCCACGCTACTGCTGAATTTTCAGCTGCAACGCTGTGAATACCAGGAAGGCGTCGTCGTC
>NW_015388117.1:7945-31419 GCF_001527695.2 Protobothrops mucrosquamatus
TTCTTCTTCTTCTTCTTCTTCTTCTTCTTCTTCTTCTTCTTCTTCTTCTTCTTCTTCTTCTTCTTCTTCTTCTTCTTCTTCTTCTTCTTCTTCTTCTTCTTCTTCTTCTTCTTCTTCTTCTTCTTCTTCTTCTTCTTCTTCTTCTTCTTCTTCTTCTTCTTCTTCTTCTTCTTCTTCTTCTCCTCCTTCTCCTTCTCCTGAAAATCAATTTTTTTTGCTTCCTTTTTGCTTTTAAACAAAACTAACCCACAGCAAGACTCTGTTGAAATCAAGAGGGATCAAATTCATATGGTTGTCTGCCGTCCCTGCAGGCCCGAATCATGTGAAGAAAGCTTAGTCCTTAAAGAAACAAGATGTGAAGTTATTCCTTAGGATGTTCCAATTTTTACAGCGCACATTTTTTCCCTCCCCAGAATCTTTGCAAGCAAAACAAATGTAGCTAATTCACACAAACAAGTCAACAGAGTTTCTAACTCTACCACACAAATAGCCATTGCTTATTTTTATTTTTATCCATCCTTTTTTTGGTCAGCTTATATGTAAATATACACTTTTAGTTTATTAAAAATATGATGTGAAATAATCTGTAAATAATACTGATATTGCAATTATGCAACAATTTAGTTTAAAGATTATATTTGCTTCAGTGATTTGGTATATTTGACTCCATGAATATACAGGGCAAGAGAAGAAGAAGTTCTATTTTTAAAAATCCATTTTGAATGTTTTCATATCTTCATTATTAATGTTATCTCTAGTTATCGACTATGGAAAACCCCATTTCTGTCCTCTCTGGATTCTGTCATACTACGAAGGGGAAGGGGGATGAGCAAAGGGGTTTTATGGCTCTCACTTCCTTCATTAAAACTTCAAAGGGACTGAATGTGGATCTCACCAAAAGAACTGACCATAACAATATGGCCATCAGCTTTCATCTACTACTCTCTGAAGTCTCCCTTCCGCCGGCCGTGAGGAAAAGGGGGTGGAAATGCAGGGCTTTTTTTCAGCCGGAACGCGGCGGAACCGCGTTCCGGCACCTTTTTCCGGGCCGGCCGCACCGGAAATAGCCCCTCCCGCACCGGAAATAGCCCCTCCCAAATTTTACTTGCATTCCTGTTCTNTAAAGGGGCGGTCCTAGGGTTTGATGAGGGCGTGGCCAGGTTTGAGTTCCGCCACCTTTTCTCTGAGAAAAAAAGCCCTGTGGAAATGTAACCCTTGGGATTGCCGCTGGAAGGACGGTGGGGTGGGGGGCTGCTTGGGAACACTTAAAACCTTGAATGGTAGGGGTGGGCCCTCAGGTCCTGTCTAGAATGCCTGCAACCATCTCCCCTTAATAAAGATGCCTGTTGGAAGAAATATTCCAAGAGTTCTGTCTTCTTAAGATGCAAAGTGGGGTGGGTCCTTACATTAGACAGGACCTGCAGAATTAGTCCACCTGGAAGGGAGAACCTTGCCAGGGGACTTTGCAAAAATTACCATGTCAGATGATGGAGCAGGGAAGGGAGAAAACTCCCCAGAAAGGGAGTCGCTGCCCCGACTGAAACTCTGCCAGATGTCGGGATCTGAGAGGTCAGATTCCTCAGGAGAAGAGGTGGTGGAGACACGGGACCACAAACCTCGGTGGTCAATGGGCATTGGAAAGAAAGGTGAGTGGGAAAAGAAATCAAGAAAGGTGACCCTGAGACGGGGGGCCAACCAACCAGAATGGAAGCAGGAGATGGGGAAATTCCTGCACGCAAGTGAAGAGGAAGGGAGCTGGGCACCGTACTTGGGCTGGATCCTAGAGAAAGCTATCAACCTGATGAAGAGAACTCTCAGCTCCCTAGGAGAGGAGAATTCTGAGCCCTACGGCCGCCCCAGCTCCTGGAGCCGCAACGGGAGAGACACCGAAGGGGAAGTGGAACCTGCAGCCCCGGGGACGTCTGCTGATCCAGTAGTCCCCACTCCCCACCAACCCGCAGATGGCGATCTGGATGGAAGACACTACCACTGACAACGAAGGCACCGATCCATTCAAAGACTCCCGCCGCTGGACGTGAGATTCAAGGGGGAGCCGACACGCTTGGGGTTTTTCCTAACCCAAGTCCTCAGCTACATGGAGGAATATGGGTGGCACATCCCCAGCGACAAAGCCCATATCCGGATTGTGCAATCTGCCCTGGACGGGCCGGCTGCAGATTGGGTGGTGAACTTGCATGACTCCAATGCCCCAGAGCTCAACGATTTCAACCGTTTCATGTCCTCTCTGAGAAGGCGATTTAAGAACCCCCTGGCTGACCGCAAAGCCCACAAAAGGATAAAAACGATGATGCAAGGCAAATGCCCCGTAGCCGAATATACGCAAGAATTCCGGGCCATTGCCAGAAAACTGAATTGGCCGGAAGACATCCTCCTTAGCCATTTCAAAGATGGACTAAATTACGACCTATATGATGCTTGCCTGCCCTGAGGGGACCCACACCAACTTGATGAATGGTACGTCCTGGCAGAGGAAGCAGAGATCGACATACTGAAGAGGCACCGCCGAGGAAAACAATGGAGCCGCTCACCGCCTGAGTTGACACGTGAACCAGTGAAACCATCGGCTACAGCCAAGAAGCAAATGGGGTGTTTCAAGTGCAGGAGAGAGGGGCATCGGGCTGTAGAATGCTGCTCAAAAGCCCCCCAGCACAACCCAGATAAATCACCGGCCAGCAAATCCGGGAAGTCTCCAGCTAAGCCAAAAGAACCTGCCATGAGAATGATGGAGACTGTGGAATCCCCTACTTCTGCTTATCAGGGAGAAAGAACTCCAGCCTATACCACAGGGCCAGTGGATGCCTCAGATGACAGCTTGGAGGGCGAACCCCTGGTAAGTGGACCCATCGCACCCATCCTCAAGACAGTGACTATATTAATTCCCCTCATGCCCGAAGCTGTCAAGGTGAAAGCCTTAATAGACTCTGGCTGCACCCGCTGCCTCATTAACCCGACGCTAGTGGGGAATCTGGGCATTCCGTCGAGGAGACTGGAATAACCAATCTCATTTGGCCAGTTAGATGGGTCCATAGCAGGGGGGGTGCCAGCTACCCTAGCCACTTTACCAATACACCTCTCCCTGGGCAAACATGAGGAAGACATAACGTTTGTAGTGACCCCAGGCATGGAATGCCTGATGATCCTAGGGATGGAATGGTTAAAAAAAATGGAACCCCTGGGTGAATTGGAGGTGAATCAATTTCCTGAAAGGGGACCCTATGGACTTAAAATCCCAAGGGGAGCTACCAAAATTAAGAACGGAAAAAGCTGCCATGGGAGAGGAAAAGGGACTACCAGAAATACCAGAGGAATACAGAGACCTTGCTGAAGTTTTCAGTGAGGGCGGATGAGCTCCCCCCCCACCAACCCACGGACTGTGCCATTGAATTCAAGCCTGGGGCAAAACTCCCAAAGCCCAGATTATACTCCATGAGCCCAAAGAAGAAGGAGGAAATGGAAAGATTCATAAAGAAAAAACTAGAAAGGGGGTTCATTGAGCCAGCCAAGCCTAAAGTGGCCACCCCGGTCCTCTTTAGAGAGAAGAAGGTCCTGTCTAGAACGCCTGCAACCATCTCCTCTTAATAAAGATGGCTGTTGGAAGAAATATTCCAAGAGTTCTGTCTTCTTACAATGCAAAGTGGGGTGGGTCCTTACAGCGAGTCTGGACATATAACATCATTATTTCTTTTTTCATAAGCAAAGTTATCCAATATTTGATAAGCCAGTGTTAACAATGTAATCACCCCATCCTCCCTGTTAATAAATCCAGTTAAAGGGTCAATAGTTCTACATTAAGCAGTGATGACTGATTTAGGTCAGACATGCCCTAAACACATCTCACAAATTTTGTTTCCTTGTAAAATTACTCATAAAGTTCAAAGTTCCAGAAAAACATCCAGGAAACTGGAAGTCTTTTATCATTGTGGCTAAAATATGATTCCATAAAAAGCATTGGTTAAAATGGTACGCATTGAAGAATAGCAAGACAAAAGACATGGCTCATTAACTTTGATTCTTATCTCAAGTTTGCCAAAAAGTACCTGGGTGCCCATCCAGATTTCTAGAGTATATAATATGCAATCAAAAGTAGAACTTTTTGGCTACATGAGTATTGTTCTTTATTGGAAACCAAACATTCTACAATAAGGAATTCAAGCCCACTTCAAGTAAGGACATAGTAGCATCATCTTTAGGGGCTTCTGGGGCTGACTTTCATCTTTGAAGGAAATGTGAATTCTCCTTTGCTACAAGCTCTGCAGAAGAATGCTAGATTGTCAATTGAAATGAAAGGGAATCATGTAGCAGGATAATGATCCTAAACATAAATTTAAATTTTCAGGAGAATGAATGAAGATCAAGTTCAGTGTTTTGCAATGGCCAAGTCAGAAGCCAGACCACAATCCAACAGAAATAATATGGTAGGACCAGAAACAAGTAATTTTTGCAAGTAAATGTAAATGTAAGTAATGTAAATAAATGTTACTCTGGTGAAGCAGTTCAGCAAGGAGAAATGGGTCAAAATTCCTACATAAAATGTGAGATTCTAATTGCCAGTTAGGGGAACTATGGTAAAACTATTGCAGCTAAAAAGGTGCAACATTTTGAATCAAAGGATAACATTGTGTGGGGGTGAAAGGTCCTAAGCATCTGATTTATTCAACAAAAGAATAGCTAAAAGCAGAAAATATGTGTTTTGGAATCACCCAATCCTGGCCCTAACCTGAAATGCCTTTTGGGTAGAGTAGATCAGGAAGACTCCACCAGAAAATTATCCATTACTAGGATACATTATCATAAGAGATACAAATCTGAATGTACTTTACCTCACTTCTCTTTTATATTCCAGTGAATCAGGGAGGGGCCTACATGAGGCTTTTCCTTATGTTATCATGTTTCCCAGGAGTTAAGGAATGTTTGCTTATATAATTGTTCTTGCCTATTTACCCCCAAATTATCTTCCTAACTCTCTATAGAAGTTCATTAAAATAGCCCAAAATATTAATGATTTGAAGCAGTTTTGTAAAGGGCAAAGATATCTCCAGCTGATGTCCAGAACTGATCAAGTATGGAAATACTTGGTTGGTCATTAATTATGTTTTTAGGCCATCAAATGTCAAATCATCTCTGGACAGTTTTACAAGTGAAAGGAAACATTTTTTTTTTTAAAAAAAAAAAACATCATCCAAAGAATAACATAACATCCAATCACATCTCTTCCAACTGAAATTGGCCTGCTAAGCCTCCCAACCATATGCCTGGGGATAAATCAAGTTTTTAAAAATGTCTCAAAGTTGGGAACAAAATGGGGATAGTGCAATATCTGAAGAGATATTGCTGTAACGGGTAAATACTGAAACAGAAAAGGCCTGATTCCTGTGCCTGTTCGGTGGCATAGTTTAATCAATGATATCCAAAGCTAGACATGTTGAATTGCAAAGGATAGGCTGAGACTACAGAAAATAGGTGTTTCTTCAAATAATTAGTTTCTATGACATATGGAGCTTTATAGGTAACAACTAACATCACGATCTGCATGCAGAAACCAACTGGTAACCAATGAAGCTCATGTAACAGGATATTACATAGCGTTAGCAAGGCTTTCCCATCACTGCTAGAAAATCTCCAGAACCAAAAGGACTAAGCATCCAGAGCATCCAGTCTTGCTAAAGGCTAAGCCTGTGTCTCAAGTCTTTGGCTAACTATCTCTCTCTCCACCAGTACAGACTGGAATCAATAACAAAGAACCACTGCAGTGTTGTGCTCCAGAATTTGATCCAAATAAGAGGACCAAAAACATATTATAGTTAATGATATCAAAAGCCACTGAGAGGTCTAGAAGCATCATCTTTATCCCAACACCATTATAGGTTAACAAGCATGACCAACCATGATTAACAAGCATGACCAACCATCTCAATACTATATCCAAACCTGGAACCTGACCAGAAAAGATCCAGATCCAGTAATCTTTTTTTTCCAGATTATTGGGAATACTGAAAAGATTCTAGTATCTTTTGTAAGCGCAACACAATTTTATTGTACCTTGCCAACAATCTTCTCTGAGAAGAGAAGATTGGAGAGTGGATAAACATTGTCCAGTCTGGTTAGTCTATTGAGGGCCATGGCAGTGTACCACTACCCCCACCAACCATCCCATCTCTTAAGAAAGCTGATATCACCTCCCAAGCACCTCCCAGCCATAAGAGGCAGGACTCCAACAAGTAGATCCCTAGGATCATGCCTACTTCTTCAAGAATTACAGAATCAAATCTTCCTAGGTAACCAAGTAAGACCGTACTTCCAGCGACCTTGATGTGCCCAACTGGAGTCCAATTTTGAACAAATTCAATCTATTTTGTTTGTTAGTTTTCTGGCATATTTGAAGTTGAAATAATTGTTGCTGACAAAGGTGCCACCAGTTAATAA
The DNA here is from genome assembly GCF_001527695.2 of Protobothrops mucrosquamatus. NCBI lineage: Eukaryota > Metazoa > Chordata > Lepidosauria > Squamata > Viperidae > Protobothrops > Protobothrops mucrosquamatus. The sequence goes on from NW_015388117.1 coordinate 14,390, forward strand.
ATCTAAAGCTTCACATACTTTCTTCCCAACACAGACAGATGGACAGAATGTTGGCTCAGTGTATTCCATAAAATATATTGTTTTATGTTTCTATGCATTTGTGTTTTAAGCCCAAATCACTTTATTAATAGAATATAGAAGGGTAGATCACACTACAGATCATTGTATACTGCAGGATTATAGAAAGTTTTAAAGGGTTCACAAACTTTCTCTCATCATTACACCACTTTTATCCATGGGCATAAGTACAGTTTAGGAGCACAATCTACTTGCTGATCACTCAAATGCCAATGTATTATACCCATTCATCATAGATGATGCTCAGTTGAACTTGAACCACTATATGACTTAATGAGTGACTATGAGAATAAATGCATAAAGTATGTTGAAAAGATTAAATCTCTAATATCAGATATATCTAACAGTAGGGGGTGCGGTGGCGCAGAGGCTTAAAGACACTGGATGTGCTGAGCATTTGCTAGCACTCTGGTGGTTTGAATCCAACTTTGTAGGATAGGGTGAGCTCCCACACTCCCGGACTAGTGACTGTCAGCTGCCAGGACTTCTACTAAAGTACATAACATTGTAGCCTCCCTGGCCTTGTATGTCATATGCTAAACAAACAAACAAACAAATAAATAAATAATCTAACAATATTTTTGTGTAGTCTGTTCGTTGGCAATTGACAAAGACACATGGTAAAGCAACAAGTTCTTTATTAACCTTCTCCTACAACCAAGCAAGCTGAAAAAGGCACGCAGGCCTTTTATAGGGCCTGAGACCCAGACAGTGTTAACCAATAGGAACTGACCATTTTCGCACCTTGCGCATGCGCACAAGGCTGGCGCCGCTCTGTCTGGTCCCGAGCAGCTTTTGGTTTGCCCGGGACCGTTTGCAATGATTCTGAGCCTGCTTTTCTGCTCTAGCAGGCTCAGGACACAACACCCCTCCCCCCTAGATAAAACACACCTAGCTTTACGCACAGGTACATTGGTCAAAAGGCAGGGAGAGTGGAGTTACTCTGGTCTGCACACAGGCAAGACACTATGACAAAATAATTATTAAATTAAACAAAATGTATCCAAAATCATAATAGTATATGACACCCCTTTCAGAGTGTTAACCCACATCCAGCTACAGATCAGCAAGGTTCCCCATGTGTTGACAGAGACCTCACATAATCTCCTAGATGTTTGGGTGGGCACTTGGCCCGCTGCAACCTTCTAATGGCTGGTGAGTGTGCCTGGCCTACCTGCTCACCTGCCAGGCTAGGCAGGCCAGGACTTTGATGCCCCAAATACCCAGGTGCCCCACCCAGCTGCTGACTGGCTGGACCCTCTGAGTCCAAGCCAGTATACCTTGGAGGGGTGGAAGTCCCCAAGACCACAATGGACTCCTCTTGGGAACTCTGTCCTTCGAGCCCAAGGCCAGCAGTTGGAGTGGCCTGAGTGGCGGAAGTGCCCCAGTACTCCAAAACCCCCGTGCATGTGCCGGAGGTGCCAGAGTCAGGAGCCGCCTCCATGGCAAACCCCCTTGCTAATGACTTCCTTTTCGGAGCAATAACTGAATTGTGAGACTGCCCCTGATGGAATTCCCTGTCTATGGCTGTGTTTGAGTTGTGTGGATACCCCCAGTGCGACTCCCTGTCTAGAGCACTATCTGACATGTTTGGATAATGTGGATACCCCCGGTGCAACTCCCTGTCTGGAGCAATAACTGATGTGTGGGATGACTTCCTTTCCAGGGAATTCCTGTTTGGAGCACTTACTGACCCTTGGGATGATCCCCAGACAGCCTCAGCGAACATCTCAGCAGCTTGTGAGCTACTGTTAGAACTGGAACCCAATAACCCAGAATGTGGATTATGGTCCTCCTTCCCCCCCAGAGCAGAGCCAGGAGCGGAAACGTTGATCTATATGTCTGCGGATAACACAGCCATCATCCAAGGCTACTTCATATGATAACGGTCCAGAGACCTTGCAGACCACAGCTGTGACCCACTATGGCCAAGGCTTCTCTGTCAATCTGAGCATAATTCCGCTCTGCAGATGACAGAGTCCTTGAATAATATGCTACAGGGACTTGTGTCCCATCAGCCATCAGGTGGCTAAGTACTGCTCCCACCCCATAAGGAGATGCATCGCATGCGATGCATACAGGCAGTTGCTCATTGAAATGCGCTAATACAGCATTTGAAGAGAGCAAGGCCTTAACCTCATTGAAACTCCTTTCATGGACTTTAGTCCACTGCCATGGAGCCTGCTTGTCTAAGAGCTGATGTAACGGCTCTGCCACTGCAGCCTTATGTGGAAGGAATGTGTGATAGAAATTTAATAGTCCCAAGAAAGATTGCAGCTCACTCTTGGACTTGGGGCTTGGGGCCTGCTGAATCGCTTGCAGCTTGGATTTAGCAGGGTGGATGCCTTGGGCATCAATCCTGAATCCTAAGAATTCAGTGGAAGTGACTCCAATTTTACATTTGTCTTGCTTCAATTTAAGGCCTGCTTTGCGGAAATGTAACAAGACAGCCCTTAACCTTTCTGCTAAATTTTGAGATAACTCCCCAGCAATGAGGATGTCATCAAAGTAGGGACAGACCCCAGGAATACCATGAAGTGTGCATTCCATGACACTTTGGAATATGTCAGGGGCTACATTAACCCCAATTGCAGTCTCTTAACCTTAAAGGCCCCTCTATGTGTTACAATCGTCTGGGTCCAGATGGAGGCGATGTGGCCTTGCCTGCCACATGCCCGGCAAATGGCGGAGTGGAATCTGCAATCAACTCACTTGTGGCATCCTCCGCACCCGAATCACTGAAGAGCTGCTGTGGCCTTGTCTGGACGTCCCTTCTGCCTTCTTTCTGCTGGCTGGTGAAGTCTGTCCACCTCCTCTTCAGGATCCACTTCTGAATCTTCCTGGGTGTCCTCTTGATGGACCGTCACGGTGGCTGGAGGGTTCCTGGAGAGCCGCAAAGCCTTCACAGTGCCACCAGCTGCTTCCTCAGTTGCAACCTCTCTTAAAGCATCTTGAAACGATACTTCTTCTTTTGCAAAAATCTTCTGTTGCAGTTCTCTGCTACGTAGGCCACACACGAAACGATCTCGCAGCCTCTCTTCCAGGTCCTTGAACTCACAAGGCCTGGCCGCTTGTCTTAAGGCAGCGATGAAGTCTGCAGCAGATCCACCCAGCCTCTGGTCTCTCTGCTCGAACACATGCCTCCAAGCGATGACAGACAATTTAGGCTGGAAATGTTCCTTCAACATCTTCTTCAAGTCAGCATACGATACTGACTCCAGAAGTTCAGGGGCCACCAGATTTTCCACGATGTCAAAAGCTTCCTGTCCACAGGCACACAGAAGAGTTGCTGCCTTCAGGCCGTCTTCCCTGATCTGATTTACTCTAAAGTAGTTCTCCACCCTTGCTAGGTATGAATTCCATCTCTCAGGGTGGGAGACATCAAAGTCTGTCAAGCGACCAATCTTTGACATTGTAAATCTTTATGGCCTTCACTAATGGCCTCCTCTGCAAGCTAGTATTTTGGGCAATGGTCCTTTTTGCCGAGCTCACCTCCAGCGATGCTGTACTGGCAGGCCGAGTCGCGAGTGCAGGACGCCGTCTTCCATCTTCAGAACCTTCTAGGTAAGTTCTTATTTGTTCCTTTTGCTTGCAGAGATCCCACCTTCATCGCCACTTTTGTGTATTCTGTTCGTTGGCAATTGACGAAGACACATGGTGAAGCAACAAGTTCTTTATTAACCTTCTCCTACAACCAAGCAAGCTGAAAAAGGCACGCAGGCCTTTTATAGGGCCTGAGACCCAGTCAGTGTTAACCAATAGGAACTGACCATTTTCGCACCTTACGCATGCGCACAAGGCTGGCGCCGCTCTGTCTGGTCCCGAGCAGCTTTTGGTTTGCCCGGGACCGTTTGCAACAATTCTGAGCCTGCTTTTCTGCTCTAGCAGGCTCAGGATACAACAAGTATAATTATACCAAGAGAGTTTAAGAGAGATATCAGATAATCTGAAAATATAAATGTATCAAGATGATTACATGCTATTTTCTGCCCTGCCCCTTATTTTAGAATAAAGTGAAAGTGAATTGCTCCACTCTTAATCATCTTCTGCCTGTCTTTCCTGCAACCTGGTGAGAGATGACTAACCATTGGCGCCAAGAGAGAACACTTTAAAATTAGCTCAGACCCCAAAACAAGTGAGCAATTTCCTTTTAAAATAAAAGGAATCTTATAATTAAATATCACAAAGGAAACCCAGACCCTTAAAACTGCCATCTCGAATGTAGATGAACCCGGGAAGGAGGGGGTGCATCTCAGGAAAAGAACCATTTAAAGGACAAGTCAAACCAAATTTAAAAGGACCGAAGTTTTTCCTGTCTCTCATCCTCACTACCCCTCCCCTGAGCTATTCTGGGCAAATTGCCAAAACAAAGAGAAACATTCCAGAGAGAGAGAAAACCCGGATGCCTGTCTCAGCGCAACAATTAAGATACATCAACAGGTTTTTGCAACACTAACAAAAGCAAAACCTAAAACTGTTGTGTCCTGGGCCTGCGGCAGCAGGCTTGGACATTGTCATGGCAACGGGCTGCTGAAAGCTGCCCGGGGCCAGATAAACCGGCGCCAGCCTGCGCGCATGCGCAAGGCACCAAGCGCGCGGGAGGAAGTAACAAGTTTACCCGGACAGTTTGTTGTTGCTGTAAGAGCGAGGAGAGAGGTCTGTGTGCCTCGGTCAGTGTCTGAGAAGCTCGGAGGACGAATAAAGAAGGTTCCTGTTAACAGCATGTCTGTCTCTCAGTTATTGTCAAACCAAGGACTTAATACTGGTGACGAGGATGGGATTCAACTTGCAAGCTGGAAAATAAAGCTGTAAGTCTTACCTGAGGAGTCCTTGGAGCGAGGAAGACGGCGTCAAGCAGCACCTGGCCTGCCAGTACAGCGTCGCTGGAGGTAAGCTGGCTGAAAGACCCCTTCCTAACTAGTTTACAAGATGGCAAAAATTGGGAGACTATCAGAATTTGATGCAAGCCGGCCAGAAAGGTGGGAGACTTACGTGGCAAGAGTAGAAACGTATTTTAGAGTCAATCAAATTAGAGAAGATGGCCTTAAGGCTGCAACCCTGCTTTGTGTATGTGGCCAAGATGTATTTGAGATTGCAGAGAACTTGGCAGCACCTGCTCCTCTAGAGTCTGTAACTTACACAGACTTGAAGAATTTACTGAGGGAGTATTTCCAACCAGAGATGTCTATAATGGCGTGGAGACATAATTTTGAACAGAGAGATCAGAAAGCAGGGGAATCAGCTAAAGAATTCCTTGCAGCACTGAGAAGAGCAGCCAAACTCTGTGACTTTAAGGATTTAGAAGAGAGGCTCAGGGACCGTTTTGTGTGGAACAGAGGCCTACAACAAAAACTTTTTGCAAAGAAAGACTTATCATTCCAAGATGCTGTGAGAGAGGTCATGGCTGAGGAGGCGGAAGGCGGGGCAGTCAGGCACATGCGGCCTAACAAGAACGGTGCAGAAGAAGCTTCTGTGCACCTGGAAGAAGCACACGAAGACGCTGAGGAAGATCCTGAAGAAGAGGTGGATCATCTTTTCCCATCTACAGAAGGGAAGCAAAAAGGAAGCAAAGACAAAGCTTCAACAGGGCCCAAATGTTTCGGGTGTGGAGGTCGCCACAAGAGGGCCGACTATAAGTTTCGTTCAGCCGTCTGCAGAATGTGTGGAAGGAAAGGCCACATAGCAGCTGTTTGCCTTGGACAACAGAAGGTACAACATCGAGAAGAATTGCACCTGAAAGGTACTAAGGTCCCTAGCCAAAATAGGGTGGGTTTCTGCGAGTCACGCAGAAGTGTTTGCAGAACAGGTACACACAAGCCACTCAAAAAGAAGCTGTCTCTTAAGGTGAGACTGTTTGGAGTTCCCTTAGTCATGGAGCTGGACACTGGATCCGCTCTTTCAATTATCTCTCTGCCTAAATTCAGGAAGATCTGCAATAGCAGTGGGTTTCAGGTGAAACTGAGGCCTTCCAATATAATCGTGACAGACTTCCAAAACTCTAAAGTGTGTGTAAAGGGGGAGGCCACCCTTAAGGTACAACACAAGAGTTTTGAGGGTCCCCTGGATGTACTGGTTGTTGGGGGTGACAGAACGAGTCTTATAGGACTCGATTGGTTTGAGGCCTTGGGAATTCAGGTTACAGGGTTGCACAGTTTGCAAACAGTGAACCTAGCAGGAGTCTGCGAGAAGTTTGCAGATGTGTTTAGTTCAGAGCTAGGATCATACAAGGGGCCTCCAGTTTCATTGAGGCTTGACCCCAATATCACACCTATTAGGGTAAAGGCTAGAAGAGTGCCATTTGCTCTAAAAGGAAAAATTGATGCTGAGTTGGATAAGTTGATCCAGGAGGGCGTCTTAGAGCCTGTGGATTCAAGTCCATGGGAGACCCCCATAGTCACGCCTCTTAAGGCTAATGGGGACATCTGTATATGTGCTGATTATAAGTGCACTATAAATAAGGCATTACAACAGCACGCATACCCCGTCCCAGTAGTCAGCCACATTCTGGCTTCACTTAAGGGAGGAAAGATTTTTGCAAAGCTTGACTTGGCTCAGGCATATCAACAGTTACCTGTTGATAAAGCAGCTGCTGAGGCACAGACTATTGTAACACACAGGGGTGCATTCAGAGTGAAAAGACTACAATTTGGGGTGAATGTCACACCAGGCATATTCCAAAGCGTTATGGAGAGCACACTGAGAGGCATTCCTGGGGTCTGCCCTTATTTCGATGATGTTCTCATTGCTGGAGAATCCATGCAAAATTTAGCAGAAAGATTGAGGGCTGTGCTGCTGCGCTTCAGAAGAGCAGGTTTAAAGCTAAAAAAGAACAAGTGTAAAATAGGGGTTACTTCTACAGATTTTTTGGGATTCAGGATAGATGCCCAAGGCATTCATCCTGCAGAGTCTAAGTTGAAGGCCATACAGCAGGCTCCTCGTCCTAAGTCAAAGGGTGAACTGCAGGCTTTTCTAGGCCTTCTTAATTTTTACAATGCTTTCCTACTTCACAAGGCTGCTGTGGCTGAGCCTTTACATAGGCTGCTAGACAAGCAAGCAGTCTGGCAGTGGACTAAGGTCCACGAACGGAGTTTCAATGAGGTCAAGGCCTTGCTTACATCTCATGATGTACTTGCTCATTTCAACGAGAAACTGCCTGTATGCATCGCCTGTGATGCTTCTCCTTATGGGGTGGGTGCTGTTCTCAGCCATTTGAGAGCGGATGGAACTCAGGTTCCTGTTGCTTACTATTCTAGGACCCTGTCTTCTGCTGAGCGCAATTACGCTCAAATAGACAGAGAAGCATTGGCAATAGTAGCAGGTGTTAAAAAATTCCATGATTTCGTATATGGCAGGCACTTCACGGTCTACACTGACCATAAACCGCTATTGGGATTGTTTACCACCAGTAAACAAACTCCCCAGATTATATCCCCTAGAATGTTAAGGTGGTCTATTTTTTTGTCAGCCTATGACTATTCTCTAATTCACAAACCTGGTAAGGAAATGGGCCATGCAGATGGTCTCAGTAGGCTTCCCCTGCCAACTGCTGAGGCTGACCCCGCTCCTGCCATTAATCTTCTGTCCATTCAGGAGCTGCCGGAATCTCCACTTAACGCGAGGGATGTGGCGGCTGAAACTGCCACTGATGCCACACTTCATCGTGTGCTCTCCTGGGTTCTATCGGGTTGGCCTGACAGAAGTCCTGGTCCTGAGTTCCAGTGTTTCTGGCTAAAAAGGCATGAGTTATCCACCTTTAAGAGTTGCTTGCTGTGGGGCAGCAGGGTGGTGATTCCTACCTCGTTGAGGTCAAGGATCTTGTCTTCTCTCCATGAGGGCCATCCTGGCATAGTCCGGATGAAGGCGCTAGCGCGCAGCCACCTTTGGTGGCCGGGACTAGACAGGGACATTGAGGCCCATGTGCATGGGTGTCACCCTTGCCAATGTTCACGGCCAGAGATGCCACAGGCCCCAGTACACAGGTGGGAGGAAACACTCATGGCATGGTCACGTGTACACATAGACTATGCTGGGCCATTTCAGGGGCAATTCTTCTTGGTGCTTGTGGATAGCCATTCAAAGTGGGTAGAAGTTGTGCCTGTCTTGTCCACTACTACTGCCAGGACCATCCAGGTGTTGCGAGGAATTTTTGCTGCTCACGGGTTGCCAGATGTCTTCGTTTCAGATAACGGCCCACAGTTCACGTCGGCGGAGTTCCAGGCTTTCCTTCAAGCCAACTTGATCCGGCATGTGACATCGGCACCTTTCCACCCTTCCACCAATGGCATGGCTGAAAGAATGGTGTGCGTCACCAAGGATGCCCTGAAGAAGCTGACTTACGGGGATTGGCACCACAGGTTGGCTGATTTTCTTCTTGCGCACCGCACCACACCTTCAGTCGCTACAGGGAAAAGCCCAGCAGAACTCCGCTGGGGTCGCAGACTGACCACTAAACTGGACAGGTTGCATCCTGATAGGTTGGCACCCTTGGAATCCCAACCACGGACACCGCGGGGGTTTGACTGTGGGCACTCCGGTTTGGACCCAGAATTATGGTCCTGGTCATCCGTGGATTCCTGCAATCGTCTGCAAGGTTACTGGGCATCTGTTTTATGAGGTTTCGGTGGAGGGCGGCTGCATCCTGAGGTGGCATATTGACCAGCTGAGGAACAGACTGGACTCTTCTTTTCCTGTGCCAGAGTGTTCTCTGGGGGGGAGGGGGATCAGGAGGGACCAAGGAAAGGTCTGTCTCAGGGTTCCGCAAGTGTGCCAAATGGGAGTTCATGGGAACATGAACCAGTACAGCACTCATTACATACTCCAGCCAGGGAGTCACCCAGGGGGTATCTCAACAGTCCACAAACACAAATCAGTACTCCAGACAGGGAGATTAACAGGGAGCGTTCTCACAACTCAAATTGTACAAGAGAGCTGGCACATACTCAAAGGAACTGGTCAAATGCTGCAATTGCTCCCAGAAGGAAGTCTACACAGAGGGAAGTAGCCGGAGAGGCGAATCATGACTCTGGTTCATACAGCACAGGCCCAAGGGTGGTTGGGTGTGGGTACACTAAAAAAGCCAATGACAACCCGGTCACAGGGCTTGGAAGTGAACAACCGTGCATCCAAGATTGGTCCATTGTGGACCTGGAGAATTCCACAGTCCCAAATGATGGGGAATGGTGTCCTGAGGGCCCTGGTAGTATGGCTGTAGACAGATCGCCACGAGGTGGCAGAGAGCAAAGTCCTGGTCTGTGTAGCCCGGTGGGCAAGCAAGCAGGCCAGGCAACTGAAGATAGGTCACCAGGATCACCAGGGTATCAATGAGGGGTCAGCCCCGCCACACTTTGTACGCGAGGGAGCCGAGGGTGTTCCCCGGGTCTGAGGAGGTCGCAACGTAACAAACGGCCTCCACAATACCTGGAGGAGTTTGTAAGGTTGTTGTCAACCTGCTAGTAATGTGTGGGTAGTGTGGCACATTATTCCAAAATGAGAGCATGGTACCATTAAGGTGCTCAGGCTATGTGAGGAATCCACATATGTATTTATGTATATGAATGTCTAAGACACTACGTTCCATCAGAGGTTGAGGACATGTCTACTCGTATGTGCATGTTGTGGGCAAGTTTTATCCGGGGGTGAAGGGGTGTTGTGTCCTGGGCCTGCGGCAGCAGGCTCAGACGTTGTCATGGCAACGGGCTGCTGAAATCTGCCCGGGGCCAGACAAACCGGCACCAGCCTGCGCGCATGCGCAAGGCACCAAGCGCGCAGGAGGAAGTAACAAGTTTACCTGGACAGTTTGTTGTTGCTGTAAGAGCGAGGAGAGAGGTCTGTGTGCCTCGGTCAGTGTCTGAGAAGCTCGGAGGACGAATAAAGAAGGTTCCTGTTAACAGCATGTCTGTCTCTCAGTTATTGTCAAACCAAGGACTTAATAAAAACCATATAGGAACATATTTACATGAACAAAGAATCCTTCCTGGAGACAGCATTAATCGCTACCGGCCAACAGCAGACACAAACTAGATAGAATTAATTTAACAAAAAACCTTTCAGAAGTCAAATCATAATTTCAATAACTTTAGGGGTATAAAAGAAAATCCCCTCACCTTGGGAATTTACTAGCTAGTCCAGGAACCTCCACTGTATTGTATGGTGTCTGGTTTCTGTAAATAAACCTACTTTCTGGCAGCTTGCTTCGTTCCCTGTCATTTCTCCCACCTGAGCTGAAGGTCTGCTTCCCAGCTGGAGACTCGAACCAAGGAACTCTTCTAACAATTCCATGATGGGATAATGAATTTTGCATCCAGTAGAGTTTGCTAACATCCACATTCAAAGGCTTCAGCCCCTCCCCTACCACTTTTCTTTTCCTTTATCCCTTTTATTGTTTATTGCATCTGCTCTTTCCAATATTTATTCATCAAACTGTATTGACTGTTGTCAACATTTGCCCAGGCAGTTATTTCTTCCCTTTCACCAAACAACTTTTCTTGTCTCCCTCTTCCAAAATCTATCTTATTTCATAAAGTCTTTGCTTTCCTATTGTAATCCTCTCCTCCATCTGCAATCGTCCCTATTTGAAACTGTATTTGATAGCATAGGTCAGTGATGGTGAACCTTTTAGAGATCGGGTGCCCAAAAACCACCTCCCCGCCCCTGCTCCGCCTCCCGCCCTGCCTGCTCCGCCCCCCCCACCCCCTGCCCCACCCGCCTGTAGGGCCACGCACCGCCTTCATGGCCTGCTGCAGCAGATCATCAGGCAGTTCTGCAACACCATGGCAGCCATGCCCTCTGCCCACACCCCGCAGCATCATCTGCACGCTATGGGGTGCAAGGGCGGAGTCTTGTCCCTGTTGCCCAGGGGTGACTCTCCTCCAGGGGGGCTGCTGGTGAGGAGGGGGCCATGGGAGGAGGTGGGGCTGGGGCAACGGCATGCGTGCCCACAGAGAGGGCTCTGAGTGCTGCCTCTGGCACCCGTGCCATAGGTTCGCCACCACTGGCATAGGTTCTTTGAGTCACCTCTCACTTCCTTCTAGCACCCGGACTAATGGTCCCATCATCCTACCTTGCATGAACTGGTTTCTTCAACAAGTTGGGGAAGTATCTTGTCTATTTGAAATGTAAATTGTACATTAATTAAGGGATGGCTTCCCTTCCCTCTTCTATTCTTCCCTTCTATCTTCTTCCCTTCTCTCTTCTTCTCTCCTCTTTCCTCCCTCCTCTTCCTTTTCCTTCCCTTCCTTTCCCTTCTCCCAGTTACAATAAGTACCAGGTGCAGATAATGACATAATGGTTGAATGAATGATCATATATGCCATTCACAATGGGCTGCAGTTGTGGCAGATCATGGAAATCTGTATAAGCAAACATTAGTGCCTAATTTCATTGTATGATTCTGTTTTTCTTCTGAATGCTGTTGCAGTGTTTGAATAAACTGAGTGGAGGAACTTCACAGCAGAGGATCTGCATGGGTAAACAGTATCAACAGGAAGAATGGAAGCCTCCCCTTTTAAAATATCTGCATGAGATACATGCAATACACATAAAAATGATGGATTTTGATTGCCCAAATCCTACCATTTAGATGCTGTTGAACCTATTCCTACAGATGCCCCTGCTCTGCTCTAATGTACTCATCATCAAGACAGAAAGAAAGTGGTTTTTCACTTGGCACTGCCACATTAGAGGAGCTGTTTCTGACATCATCCCCTCCCCCAAACACTCAGTTTTCACCAGCATTTATTTTCTTACTGCCTTCAAGCAGCCATTATTCTGTGGATAATGTTTGTAAATGAAAAGAATACTAGCCTGCTAACAAAATAAAGGGCTGCCACAAAAGGTTACTGTTGTGTCCTGGGCCTGATGAGGCAACTCAGCAGGCCCAGAAATGCTGCAAACGGTCCCGGGCAATGTAAAAGCTGCCTGGGACCAGACTGGCTGGCGCCGGACTTATGCACATGCGCAAGGCATGAAGAAAGGGTTTTCCCTATTGGCTGGACTGCCTGGGGGTTGGAAGACTATAAAAGGCCTGCGTGCCTGTTTGCAGAGTTGAGTGAAGTTAGGGAGCAAATAAAGAAGTTTGGTTACAACAATGTCTTGTGCTTCCATGCCTCGAACCTCAAAACATAAAAGTTACCAAGAGAGGGTGAGATCACAACTGTGATTAGAAAGCTTGGCAGAGGAAAATAGGGGCTCTGAAGGCAGAGGAAAGTGTTTGTCATTTGCATTAGGGCCTGCTTCTAAGAAATCATGGAAAGAAAATAAAAAAGGCCTGGCAACACATGAAAAAAATTAAAAAGTTTTTGATTACTTTATGCTAATGGAAAATTTTCTTGAAAGCTGTTTGGAAAAACTATATGGTAGAGAAGAGGAGGATGGCTGTGCAACAGAGAAACAAATATAGTTCTTTCAGATTTTTTTCCCTCCCAATGTTATTTATTCCAAATGATGCTTGGCTGCAGTGAGATGTATGCTTCAGAAAATGATTTTGTGCAAAATCTGATTTTTAATAGAATTCATTTTCTTTAAACCCTGCTGTAAATGGTTATTTTAAAAGAAGCATGCAGAGGCAAACTGTAGCCTTAGGGATTGGCCCTCTGTAATGCTTGATCTTTAACTGCTGCTTTCTGTTACCACCCACTCAGTGTTGGAAGACTGCAAGATAATTCATCATGCATGACTCTTGCATCACTCTTATGGTGAAAGTCACATCAAATATATCAGCTAAATAAATCACTGACATATCAGGAAAGAATGTACTATAATGCAAGAAAGAGGTTTTAACACTTTATCATGTCCCAGGCCCAGGTGAATCTTCTTCCCATACCTGGTGTTTGTAATTTGAGACAAGACAAATGTTGAAAACAAAGGTCCACAATCTGAGGCCCAAAGACTTGGCTGAGCTCCAGAACCATTATTAAGAATGCCATCCCTTTCTTATATTTTAATCTGTGTTTAAATATATGTAATGTTTTTCACCTAAATATACTTCTCCCTTCTCCCAGTACGCTGATGATACTCAGCTGTACATCTCCACCCCAGGCCACCCCAACGATGCCCTTGACGTGATGACCCGTTGCCTGGAGGCCGTACGGGTCTGGATGGGGAGGAACAGACTCAGACTCAACCCTTCCAAGACCGAGTGGCTGTGGTTGCCGGCGCCCCGGCATAGCCAGCTGACTCCATCGCTGTCTATAGGGNATTTTAAATAGGGATAATTTTTAATGATTTTAATAATGTCACAGCTACAAATATTTGGTTTTTAATTGGCTTTTATAGGGGAAATGTTGTGTTGTGTTGTTAGTGTTGTGTTATTTTAATATGCTGTGAGCCGCCCTGAGTCCCGTGGGGAGAAGGGCGGCATATAAATTATGAAAAATAAATAAATAAATAAATAAATCCTGCTCATTTATTTGCCTTGCCTCACCAATTCTGGGGGATTGTATTTCCCTGCCAGCCATTTGCAGCCCATAGGAAAGCCCGATGACAGAACCCATATCTTAACGGACCCCTTTTCTTTGTTACTAACCCAAAACCTTATTCTCTTTCCTTCCTGGGTTCTGCCATACTCCTGGAGGGGAGGGGGGAATTGCTTGTGGGTTATTGCTTTGACTTCCTCTATCGCTACAATGTAACACTTTGCTGTTTCTGCATATTTCTTCTGTGAACTATCTCTCCCCTCGCTGTCAGCTAGTAAGGGCGGGGGGAGAAGAAAGGAATGCACCTCCAGCAACTGTTTTATCTCTGCGTTCACAAGGGAAGGTGCAAAAAGCTGACAAAACATCTCTGCTGCACCGAAACAGCCTGATGTTATCTCCTTTTTCCCACAATGGACTTAACACCTGGGGATTGGCCTGTTTGTACTGACCGGATGAACTATGGGGTGGGGGTTGCTTGGGACACTTTTAACCTATCGATCTGAATGGGAAACCCTCAGATCCTGTCTATTATGCCTGCTATCAATTTCTCCTAATAAAAGCTCCTTTTGGAAGAAACTGCTTCCATGAGTTCTACTTTCTTAGGATGAGGTATTGAAGTGGGCCCTGACACCCTTGGATTGAAAAACCTGAGTATGGGGTTCCACTGGGCAACACCACCACTGGTTTCAAATCTTTTTGTTCTGAATTATGGCCATCTGCTGCTGATTAATGATGGTGTTAGATGGCTTACCATCCCCTAGAGTCAGACATAACAGGACAGGGGAAATCTTTACCTTTATTATCTGGGTTTATCATAAGGCTCTGTAGTACTTATCGTATCTGTCTACATTTCTTCCCAAAAGCCACACCAGTAGCTGATCCACAATCCCATGAAATATAGTTCTGGTTTAAGGAATTGTAAAACACTTAGAGGAAAGAAATACTCACGTGTGTTTGTTGTTTGTTGACTTCAGTTCGGCGTTTAACATCATTCCACAGCATCTAGTAGACAAACTGGGCCTTTTAGGCTTAAACACTCCTTTGTGCAACTGGATTCTTGATTTTCTTACCAACAGGCCCCAATATGTGTGAGTTGGAACAAATACCTCTAATACTATTTTCTTGAGCACAGGTTCTCCCCAGGGCTGCGGCTTAAGTCTGCTGCTGTTCACCCTGTTAACCTATGACTGTTGTGCTAGGTTTGCCACCAACCATATTGTGAAGTTCGCAGATGATACAACAGTAGTGGGCCTTATTCAGGATGACAAGGTGGAAGCTTACCGCAAGGAGGTTGAGGGGTGTAAAGAACTGGTGTAAAGAAAACAGCCTAGTTTTAAATACCGGAAAAACCAAAGAGATCATTGTCGATTTCAGAAAAGGCAGGCACAGCCACACTTCTCTGTGCATTAATGATTCACCTGTGGAGATGGTTACCAGCATTAAATTCCTGGGTGTGCAGCTAACGAGTAGGCTGGATTGGTCGCTCAACAGTGAGAAACTGGTGAAGCGGGCACAGCAGTGCCTGCATTTTCTGTGTCGCATGAGAAAAGCACATCTTCCTTCCCCTGTCCTGACCACTTTCTACAGGGGGACGATCGAGAGCATCCTGTCATACAGCATCACAGTCTGGTTTGGAAGCATCACTGCTTCAGACAGGAAGGCGGTGCAGAGAGTGGTGAGAATGGCCGAAAATGGCTGTTCCCTCCCTCCCATNAGGACATAGCACAAAAGCGTTGCTTGAGCAGGATCCATAAGATCATCTGGGACACTAACATCCTCTTCACAACCTGTTTTCCTTGTTACCTTCTGGGCGGAGGCTTTGTGGTATTCATAGCAGAACATCCAGATTCAGCCATAGTTTCATTCCATACAGCATTAACCTTGTGAACTCTCAAGCTTCCTCCTTCCGTTATATATTCAAGTTGGACAGTATTTAATATTTATTGGTTATGTATATGTAGGGATATGGGTCTATACATATGTTGTACATAGTATGTTTAGGTGTGTGTCATGTGTGTGTTTCACTTTGAGAGCAGGCAACTAAATTTCATTTTTGATGTGTGCCGTTGTGCCCACAGTAAAAAAATGACAATAAAGGTTATCTTATCATCTTATCTTATCTTATCTTATCATCTTATCTTATCTTATCTTATCTTATCTTATCTTATCTTATCTTATCTTATCATCTTATCTTATCTTATCTTATCTTATCTTATCTTATCATCTTATCTTATCTTATCTTATCTTATCTTATCTTATCTTATCTTATCTAAACATGTTACTTTTGTACCCACTCTCCTCTGTTCTTTAAAGTGCCTTTTGACTTTGAATCCAAAGCACTGACATTCATACTTCTTAATATGATAAGCCAGCCATACTGCCTTGGGGACTCACTAATGTAAATCAAGAGTGAATGGTGGAGGTAAAATCCTACAATTGTAGTGTGGTTGTATCTAAATCTATTAGAAAACATAAGGTCAGGGCACATAGATTGAATTGTTTGATGGTAACACCCAAAGAGGTCATTAGAAGATAAATATTGAATGCACATAATCCCAGAATGTATATATTAGTGAAAGTATGTCATCTTTCAATCATTTTGTGAGATTATGATGATTTTTTTAGGTGGGGAAAATGTAGAAAAGTTATATTTGAACTCTTTGTTACCATATAGTCATATGATTGGAAGTCTTCACAAAAGTATTCTAGTTGAACTTCTTGGCCAGGGCAGGAATCCTCATACCATCCCAGACAGATGGCTGTTCAAACTTTGAAAACCTATAATTGTGCAGCACTTACAGTCACTTGAGAAGATTGTTCCATTGTTTAATAGCTGCAATAAACAAGGTATTCCTATAGAGAAAAATGAAGATGATCTGAATGGAGACATGCCAGAACCATTACCTTGCCTAAGTCCTGAGAAACAAGATAACATTCAGAAGTGTCTTAGGCCAGGGGTCCCCAACCCCCTCTCCGTGGATCAGTACCGGGCCATGGCATGTCAGCAACAGTCCGCACAAACAAGCAAAGCCCCTTCCGCGGGATGCACACAAAACTATACACCCTCTGGTCCACAGAAAAACTCTCTCCATGGAACTGGTCCCTGGTGCTCAAAAGGTTGGGGACCTCTGGCTTAGGCAGATTACTCCCTGATTCCCTAGAGAATATGAAGAGCACAAGGTACAATATGGACTTGCAAGTTCTGTTATATACCATTTTGGTAAAAGTAGTTAATCTATCTTTGAGGCTGAAGTTCTATCTGTCTACCTAGTGAGGCTGACAATCTTTATTTCAAGTTTTAATACTCTTCTGTAAAGCTTCTACCATTGATTCTTGTCCTATTTGTTGTGTTCCTTGTATTCCCCCCCCTTAATCCCCTATGCATATCCTGATCACCCATTAAGGGTGATTGCCCTTCACCATTGATCGCCCATTAAGGGTGATTGCCCTTCACCATTGATCGCCCATTAAGGGTGATTGCCCTTCTCCATCTGCATACAGTTTCATGCCCGTTGCTGGTTGGCTAACTAGCAACAGGGT
>NW_015388117.1:33934-59722 GCF_001527695.2 Protobothrops mucrosquamatus
CCCCCCCCAGTTGGAGAAGGGAGCGGGTCACCCTGAAGAGGGAGGCTGGGCGATTATCTGATGACGCAATGAGGGTGGAGTAGTAACTAGACCTCGCCACCCTCATCGCCACAAGGTAGGATCTAATATGACTCCTTACCTGTGTTCGGTCAGATGTTGAAGAGCACTGGGCTTGGGACAGAATTCTGGTATCCCATAGCACTCACCCCTCTCTATTGACATACAGTAGAACCATTAAGGACTGGATATGGTTGTTAAGCCACCGCAAATCTATTCAGATCTTTTGTTTCACATTTTTTCCCATTTTATCAAGAAGGGAGCTATGGTAATTTTATCAAATAGCTTACTGAAGTCTAGGTAGTCTATATCCCCAGCTTTCCTTTGGTCACTAACCTAGCCAGTTTGTCAAAAAGAGAGAGGAATATTTGGCACAATCTGGTTTTCACAATAGCAATAGCACTTTGACTTACATACTGCTTCATGGTGCTTTACAGTCCTCTCTAAGCAGTTTACAGAGTTAACATATTTCCCCCAACAATTTTACTGACCTCAGAAGGATGGAAAGCTGAGTCAACCCTGAGCAGTTCAGAATCGAGCTCCTGGAGTGAGCAGTAAGTTAATCTACAGTATTGCATTCTAACCATTGCACCACCACTCTATGCAGACTTCTAGTAATCTCCTCGTTCCTTTCTAAATGATTGCAAAGCCACTGCTAGATTATTGTTTTAAGGATTTTAACCTGATTGGTCTATAGTTTGCTGTCTACCTCTTCCCACTTTTTAAACACTGTAGCAATGTTAGCTTTTCTCCAATCTTCTAGTATTTTCCCTGTAGTTCCAGAACTCCCAAAGGTTAATGTCATGGTTTTGAGACCATATTTATGTCAAGAATTGTCTTTGGTAAGATGAGTGGCTATATAAATTTGATAGATAAATAAGTAAATAAATATCTGCCAATTTATCCTGGTATGCAATATGTCTACCTACAAAAAAAATTGAATTCATTCAAAGCAGCTAGATATTCTCTTAGATATTCTTATGCATTTTTACCTACATTGGAGAGAGAGAATAAAAAGCCTTTTCGCCAACTTCCTACCTCGCTCTCCCTCCTTTTGGCTTGTCTCTCTGGAAAAGAGAAAATAAAATCTTCTTCCCCAGTCAATCGCCTCTTCCTTTTTAAAAATCCATCCCCAAGAGCCCCACCCTGCTGCCAGCCACCGCGGAGGCCGCCGGAGCTCCCAACCTCTCTGCTGAATCCACAGAGCTCTGGCAAAGCCTCCCAGCCAGCGCTGATCCCCCCCAATTCCCCTCTCCTCTACACTTCCTTCCTTCCTTCCTTCTCATCTCTTTCCTCCCTCTATGCTCAGGAAGGGGTGATGAGAGGGGGAGAGATTGCCACTGCTGCCATGTTGCTGCCGATCTTGCTATCCTGGGTGGGGAGGGTCTGTGCCGGTGAAAGGGATGCCTTGTGGCTTCAAGGCTGGAGGTGCTGGTGGGGGGTTGGCACTGATCTACAACCTGGTTGCATCCATCAAAGCCAGAACATGCTCAGCCTAAAATCCACTGGAACCAGTAAGGAGCTGCCTCGCCACCTCGCCCCGGGTGTGCTCATAGGAGATGGCCAGCACCGGCATCCTGGGTGAAGTCAGCCTGCGGGACAAGACAGCCAGCAGGGATGCAGGACTCTGCTTGCACGCGCACCCAGAGAGCAGGGCAGGGCTGCCTCGTGGATTTAATGCTGAGCACGTTCTGGCTTTGATGGATGCAACCAGGTTGTAGATCAGTGCCCGGTCGGCCAGGGCCGGGCTGAGGTGCGGTGGGCCGATCCTTCGCTCTTTCCAGAGCAAGTCTCCAGGCCATGGAGCAGTCTGCATCTGGCCCGCAAGCCTTGTGTTTGACATGTCTGCTGTACGCGAAAAGCCACACTGAACTTGAATCAATACTCAACGCAGTTCAACTGTTTAGCAGCGACATCAGAATGAACTTTGGACTTGGAAAATGTGCTATATTATCCATGCATTGAGGAAAAATGGGGAAAATAGAAGGAATAGAACTGGGAAATGGAAGTATTGTGAAAGCACTAGCAAAGAATGATGGTTACAAATACATAGGCATATTGGAAGCAGATAACATCTTGAATGGAAAAGTCAAAGAGTTAACACAAAAGGAATACATCAGGAGTTTCCGCAAAATATTAAAATCAAAGCTAAATGCTGGAAACATAATTAAAGCCATTAATACATGGGCAGTCCCAGTGATATGTTACCCAGCTGGAATTATTAACTGGACTTTGGCTGAACTGGAAAATCTAGACCAGAAAACGCGTAAACGTTTGAATATGCACCACACTCTACATCCATGAAGTGACACTGACAGGTTGTACCTGCCAAGAAAAATAGAGGGCAGAGGGCTATTGCAAATCCACCAAACTGTAGAAGAAGAAAAATGAAGTTTGAATGACTATGTGAATCAAGGTACAGAAAAACTGCTGCAGGCTGTGAAAACAGAGAGCATTATAAAAATAACAGAAACAAAGGTAGAATATAAGGGAAAACGGCTGGATGACAGATTAAATAGATGGAAAACCAAAGCTTTGCATGGACAGCATTTGAAAAACATTGAAGGAAAATGTGATAACAACTTGACATGGGCATGGCTTAAGATGGGAACCACCAAGAAAGAAATGGAAGGCTTAATACTGGCTGCTCAAGAACAAGCACTACAAACTAATGCCATGAAAGCGAGAATACAAAAATCCACTGACAATCCAAATTGCCGACTTTGCAATGACAAAGTTGAAACTGTTTCACATCTAATATATGAGTGCAGCAAAATCGTGCAAACTGATTACAAAGCTAGACATGACCAAATTGCTAAATTAATCCATTGGGCATTGTGTAAAAAATATGACTTGCCTGTGTCCGAAAAGTCGTGGGAACATAGGGTGGAAAAAGTTGTTGAGAATGAAAGGGTGAAGATCTTGTGGGACTTTCGAATACAGACAGATTGCCATTTGGAACACAACACGCCAGATATCGCAGTTGTAGAGAACCAAAGTGTACAGCTGATTGATATCGCTGTACCAGGAGATGCCAGAGTTGAAGAAAAAGAACTGGAAAAATTATAAAATATCGTGACCTGGCCATCGAAACTGCGCGATTATGGATGAAATGTGTAACAGTGTCATCAGGGCACTGGGAATTATGTCCCAAAACTTTGCAAAATATTTCAAGAAACTGCAACTTCCTGCAATAACTCCAGCAATGGTACAAAAAGCTGTGCTACTCGGACCATCTTACATTTTAAGGAGGTACCTGGTTGATACCATCAGCGCCAGTCAATATGAATGTTCAATTGACTGAGGTTCACATCTAATGAATAATAATAATAATAATAACAACATCAACAATAACAACAACAACAATAATAATAATAATAACAAAACAACAACAGCAACAGCAACAGCAACAGCAACAACAACAACAACAACAACAACAACAACAACAACAACAACTTCTGGTGGCGAGGCTTCGCCGATGGAGGCTTTTTTCTCAGCCTCCTGCCCGGGACTGCGTCAAAGCTGTCAAAACAGCGCGGATCAGCTGTTTTGCGGCTCAGAACTTTCTCCCCGGGTGAAGGGGAGAAAGTGAGTTTGGTTTGGATAGGGGTTGAGTTCCCTAGTCCCCCCAGGAATGATCCAGGGGGGATGAAGTTGTTAACTCCCCCGGAGTCCGGACCTCTTCTCCGCAGCTTGGAGTGTCTTTGCTCCTCGGAGCGAAGCTAGACGTCGCCGCCACTGCTGCTACTTTGTATCTGCTTGTGAGTAACTTTTGAACAGACGGAACCTGACAGGGGATTTTTACTTTAGTTAAAATGTGACTTTAACTCAAAGATTTTACTGGGATTTTTGTTACTTGCTATAAGTGAAAGTGAGAAGAAAATGGCCACGGAAGCACTGCTTCTTTCTAACAAAAGGAAAACTTTCACTTTCTTTCCGGTTGTGGAATGATGCATTTTAAAGGACTTTAAAGAATTTTTCTTAAGTCAAGCTTTTTTAAGTTTATGCTTGCTCTTGTGAGTTTTAAAAATAATTTGGCAGAATGGCTTCAAAACGTACTGGAGTTTCTGCATTGCCTAAAACAGCTATTTCTTCTTCTGTTGTGCAAATTCAACAACAAAAACCTAGATCTCCCTCACCATCACCTCCTCCTTCCATTACACTTAAAGATCTACAAGAGGCTTTAGCTAAGTCCTCATTGCAGACTGTGAAACAAACAGAAGAACTTTTGGATAAGAAAAATCAGGAACTTTGTGAAAATATATCACATATCTTTCAAGGACTAGCAGTTCATATTGATCGTATAGAGGGACGGGTGGATGAATTAGTGGAGAAAATGGAAGGAACAGAGGACAGACTTGAGAAAGTAGAAGAAGGCGTGGAAATTCTTCAAAATGACATGGTAATGTCACAATACAGAGAAATGGAATTTGCCCTGAGAATTAGGGGTCTTAAAGAGGACTTACAAGAGAAACTTAAGGAGGAAGTTGTTACAGCTTTGGCCCTGGTATTGAATTGCAACCCAGAGATGATTTGTGGAGAAATAGAAAATTTTTTTAGAGTAAATTCCTGGGTTGCACGTCAGAGAAATATACCTAGAGATGTGGTTGTTTATTTTACCACAAGAGTACGTCGTAATGAAATTATACAGCTCTTTTATCAGCAGAGATTTCAAATTGCTGCACAAGATATTATACTTTTAAAAGAAATACCTTCTAAGATTTTAAGAAGAAGAAAAGACTTTACTTTTCTGGCTCAGGAGTTAAAGAAGTGGCAGATGCCTTTTAGATGGGAGATTCCTTTGGGCATTGTGGTAAATTTTGCGGGGACCAGATACAGATTAAATTCTGTTCAAAAAGCTAAAAAATTTTATTTGTCGGTCCTGAAAGCTGATTTGTCACCATCATCGACATTTAAAGCACAGGAAGATTTGATGGAGCAACTTGTGGTGGAATTGCCTGGGGCCATGTCATTATCTGCAGGAGATCCTCAGAATCAACAAAAGTTGGGAGTGAATTCAAAGGAGCAAAGGATGACCCGTGCTGCTTATAGGTGTAAAGAGAGAGAACAACAACTGAAAGAAATTGTATCTATAACATATTCACCGTCTTCGGAGCCAGGGGGAGGGGTGAGGCCAAAGAGATCTGCAACAACAGACTTGCAGGGAATGCTTAGTAAGCTTCATAAGCCAAAGGATGGATAAGTTGATGATGCTGGAAGTGAGACTTTATTAAGGAAATGGAAGAAATTAGTTTAATATTTGAAATAATATAAAAAGGATTATATGTTTATAAAAAACTTATAGTACTTTGAAAGATTTAAAATATTTGATAAACTTAAGACTGGGATTTTATTTTACTTTTCCAGCTGTGAAGAAGGAAGTATTGACTTAAGATTTTTTTGAAAGTATTGACTTGAGAGTGAAGAAAGTGAAGGAAAAATTTAAGTGTAAAATGTAAGAAAAAAATTATATAAGATGTTTGATAAATATTTAGATCTTTAAAAACTGTTTTGAGCTTAAATGTTGAAGGTGGATAGATTATATTTAGAGAAAGTATGGAGTGAATAAATATCATATAGTTTTTGAGTAGATATATTGTTTTACTTATTGCTTTATTAGAGTTAAAGTAGGTATATATTGATTGTATTATGTTTCTTTAGTTAAATTGTAATCTAGATATGGAATGGGATGTGTTTTAATCCTGTATTTGGTTCCGGGAAGTCCAGGGGGGGAAGGGGATTAGGGGAATCATAAAAATTGATGTATTTACATGTTATAGGTAAACAATAATTGTATTGATAAGAGGAGATGCTCGGCTGGTATCCCAAACTGCACTCGGTGAGGTGGATAGAAAGGAGATGGGACGTAGGTAGGTGGAAAGGAGGAAGGAGGAGAGGTTGTGGGTTAGAGGGAGGAAGGATAGGAAAGTGGATGAGGGTGGAGGCAAGGTGGGGACTGCCGAGCGTTTCCGACAAGGTATTGACTTGGATTATTTTTTGTTTGTGTATGTAAATGCATCATATTGCTATTTGTTGTTTAATTATAAAAATCAATAAAAAAAATTATTAAAAAACAACAACAACAACAATAACAATAACAATAACAATAACAATAACAATAACAATAACAACAACAACAACAACAACAACAACAACAATAATAATAATAATAATAATAATAATAATAATAAAGTTGGAAGGGACGTTGGAGGACATCTAGTCCAACCCCCTGCTTAGGCAGGAAACCCTACACTATTTCAGACAAATGGCTGTGCAGTCTCTTCCAGTGTTGGAGAATTCACAGCTTCTGGAGGCAGGTTGTTCCATTGATTAATTGTTCTAACTGTCAGAAAATCTCTCCTTAGTTCTAGGTTGCTTCTCTCTTTGGTTAGTTTCCATCTGTTGCTTCTTGTCCTGCCTTCAGGTGCTTTGGAGAATTGCTTGACTCTCTCTTCTTTATGGCAACCCCTGAGATATTGGAACACTACTATCATGTCACCCCTCGTCCTTCTCTTCATTAGACTAGACATTTCCAATTCCAGCAACCGTTCCTTATATGTTTTAGCCTCTGGTCCCTTGATCATCTTTGTTGCTCTTCTCTGTATTCTTTCTAGATTCTCAACATCTTTTTTACATTGTGATGACCAAAACTGGATGTAGTATTCCAAGTGTAGCCTTATCAAGGCATTGTAAAGTGGTATTAACACTTCATGTGATCTTGAATCTATCCCTCTGTTAATGCAGCCTAGCACTGTGTTGGCTTTTTTGGCAGCTGCAGTACACTGCTAGCTCATATTTAAGTGATTGTCCACTAGGACTCCAAGATCCCTCTCACAGTTACTACTATTGAGCTGCAGCATTGTCGGGGGTCTCTGCCACCCCCGGCCCAGCCACTGCGTCCTCAGCCGAACGGGCAGGGAGGGGGAGCAGGACGGGAGGCAGCGGCTCCCGCAGCGGCCACTGCAGCATCGTCGGGGGTCTCCACCGCCCCCGGCCTGGCCGCTGCATCCTCAGCCGAATGGGCGGGGAGGGGGAGCAGGACGGGAGGAGCTGCTGCCCCTACCATGTCCTCAGCCAAATGGGCAGGGAGGGGGAGCAGGACAGGAGGCAGCAGCTCCCGGCCGCCACCCCCCGCATCCTCAGCCAAATGGGCAGGGAGGGCGATCAGGATGGGAGGCAGCAGCTCTGGTGGTAACGGCATGGCGGCGGCCACTGCAGAATCGTTGGGAGTCCCCGCAACCCCTTGTCCTCAGCTGAACGGGCGAAGAGGGGGAACAGGACGGGAGGCAGTGGCTCCCGGCCACTGCCCCTGCCATGTCCTCAGCTGAACAGGCAGGGAGGGGGAGCAGGACGGGAGGCAGCGGCTCTTGCGGTGGCCACTGCATCATCGGGGTCCCCGCCGCCCCTGCCCTGGCCGCCGCCCCACCGCATCCTCAGCCACTTCGCCATCGCAAGAGGAGGGCACCAAGACCTGGTGCACCATGGGCAGCCATGCTGGCAATGGAGAGTGCCTCTGCGGGGCTGAGGGGGGTCCTGATCTCCACCAACCCCACCCACCCTCGCAGCCCAAGGTCTCCTTTTCCTGCAGCACTCATGCAGCCACATGTGCCTCAGATGGGGCCAGCCCGGGAAAGGGACTTCCTGGCCGCCCTTCTCCCAGGGGGTGGGGCACCAAGGCGCAGGGCCAATCAGGAGCCCTGCAAGGGGGCAAGTCTACATGAGAGAGGGGGGGGGAAGTGCAATGAAAATGGTGAAGGAGGCTCCGGAGCCGCAGGGGATGGCTCAAAGAGTCGCATGCAGCTCCAGAGCCACAGGTTGCCAACCCGTGCCCTATACTATACCTGTTGTGTCCTGAGCCTGCAGAAGCAGGCTCGGGACGATGCAAGAGTCCCGGGCATTTGCAAAAGCTGCCCAGGACCAGACTGAGCGGCGCCAGTTTTGCGTGCATGCGCAAGGCGGGAAAAGACTGCCTGTGATTGGTTGAAATTGCCCGGGGATCAGAGGGTATAAATAGAGGCCTGCGCGCCTCTGCTCGGGTTGTTCGTTGACTGTAATCAGAGAATAAAGACATGTTTGGAAATGCATTGCTTCCTGTGCCATTATTCTCTGGACTTAACACTGGCGACGAAGGTGGGATTCAGTCTGGATAGCTAGGGAAGCTTGAAGGCTCACCCAAAGAAGTCCGGAAAAGGGACGACGGCGTTGAAGTCAATGTCTATCCTGCCAGTACAGTATCGCTGGAGGGTGAGTGCGGCTGAAGAAAACCCTGTCCCTGACCATGGCGAAAATTGGGCGGTTAGCTGAATTTGATGTCTCTCACCCGGAGAAGTGGGAATCTTACGTTGCAAGGGTAGAGACTTACTTCCGCGTAAATCAGATAAGGGAAGAAGGCCTAAAGGCTGCCACAATGTTGTGCGTTTGTGGGCAAGACGCCTTTGAGATCGCCGAGAATTTAATTGCCCCGGCCTCGCTGGAAACTGTTTCATACTCTGATTTGAAGAAAGTTTTGAAAGAACACTTCCAGCCTAAGCAATCTGTCATTGCTTGGAGGCACACATTTGAACTGAGGGATCAGCGAGCTGGGGAATCAGCAAAAGAATTCATTGCAGCTTTGAGAAGAGCAGCTAAACCGTGTGACTTCAAGGACTTAGAGGAAAGGCTGCGTGATCGTTTTGTGTGCGGACTGAGGAACAGAGACTTACAGCAGAAGTTGTTTGCTAAGGAAGATGTCTCTTTCCAAGATGCTCTGCGAGAGGTTACGGCAGAGGAAGCTGCAGGTGGAGCGGTCAAGAATATGCGGCCCAGTCGAAGCGCCCCAGAGACTGCCACCATCCATAAGGAGGACGTGCGAGAGGATTCGGAAGAAGATCCTGAAGAAGAGGTGGACAAGCTTTACCAAGCAGCTGGGAGGAGGTCCAAAGATCGGCAGGACAAGGGCCCAGCTGAGCTTCATTGTTTCGGATGCGGTGGTCGCCAGAAGCGAGCGGAATGTCGGTTCCGTTCCGCCATCTGCCGAGCGTGCGGGAAGAAAGGCCACATCGCTGCGGTTTGCCTGGGTCGACAGAAGGTACAACCAAAGGAAGAATTGAGTCTGAAAGGTACCAGGGTGCCCAGTCAAAACAGGGTGGGGTTCTGTGCAACACGTAGGAATATTTTAAGAATAGGCACACACAAACCCCTTAAAAAGAAATTATTCCTTAAAGTGAAATTGCAGGGAGTTCCATTGTCGATGAAACTGGACACGGGGTCTGCCCTATCCATAATTTCCCTCAACACATTTCACAAAATCTGCAGCAGCAGTGGCCAGCGAGTTTCGCTAAGGCCTTCTAATGTAATCCTTACGGATTTTCAAAATTCCCAAGTGTGCGTTAAGGGGGAGGCCACCCTTAAGGTACAGTATAAGAATTTTGTAGGCCCCCTAGACGTGCTGGTTGCGGGGGGTGAGCGCACGAGTCTCATTGGACTCGATTGGTTTGAGGCTTTGGAAATCCAAGTAACAGGGCTGCACAAGTTGCAAACAGAGACCCTTGCAGATGTCTGCAAGGAGTTTGCAGATGTGTTCAGTTCTGAGCTAGGATCCTACAAAGGACCTCCAGTTTCCCTAAAGCTAGATTCAGCTGTACAGCCAATTACGGTTAAACCTAAAAGAGTACCATTCGTTCTTAAGGGCAAGATTGATGCTGAACTGGACAAGTTGCTCCAGCAAGGCATATTAGAACCTGTAGATTCAAGCCCGTGGGAAACTCCCATTGTAACGCCTTTGAAGGCAAATGGGGACATTCGTATTTGTGCAGACTACAAGTGCACACTAAACAAGGCCCTACAGCAACATGCTTATCCTGTGCCTGTAGTGAGCCACATTTTGGCTTCTCTAAAAGAGGGCAAGATTTTTGCTAAGCTAGACCTGGCTCAAGCATATCAACAGCTACCTGTTGATGATGCAGCAGCAGAGGCTCAAACCATTGTTACCCATAGAGGGGCTTTCAAGGTGAAAAGTTTACAGTTTGGGGTGAATGTCGCTCCTGGCATTTTTCAGAGTGTAATGGAAAACACCCTGAGGGGTATTCCTGGTGTGTGTCCTTATTTTGATGACGTTCTCATCGCTGGAGACTCTGCACAAATGCTGGCAGAGAGGTTAAGGGCTGTTTTGCTTCGTTTCCGAAGAGCAGGCCTTAAGTTAAAACAGGACAAATGTAAGATTGGTGTGCATTCCACTGATTTCCTGGGATTCAGGATAGATGCTCAGGGTATACACCCGTCTGATGCTAAGCTCAAAGCTATTCAGCAGGCTCCAAGCCCCAAATCTAAGGGCGAATTACAAGCATTTTTGGGGTTGCTTAACTTCTATCATGCTTTTCTACCTCATAAAGCTGCTATTGCTGAACCCTTACACAGACTTCTAGATAAAAATGCTTGTTGGCGCTGGACCAAGGTCCATGAAGCCAGTTTCAATGAGGTTAAGGCCTTGCTTACATCCAATGCGGTGTTGGCTCATTTTAATGAGCAATTGCCGGTGTGTCTGGCTTGTGATGCTTCCCCCTATGGTGTGGGTGCTGTGCTTAGCCATCTAACGGCTGATGGGACTCAGGTCCCTGTGGCATATTATTCTAGGACATTATCTGCTGCTGAGCATAACTATGCTCAAATTGATAGGGAGGCTTTGGCTATTGTGGCTGGAATCAAGAAATTTCATGATTTCATCTATGGCCGCCATTTTATGGTCTTTACTGACCACAAGCCGTTGCTGGGGTTATTCACTACCTCTAAACAAACCCCACAAATTCTGTCCCCTCGCATGCTGTGATGGTCCATTTTTCTGTCTGCTTACGACTATTCACTAGTTCACAAACCTGGCAGAGAAATGGGTCATGCTGATGGATTGAGTAGACTGCCTTTGCCTACTGTGGAACCTGATCCTGCCCCTGCTGTGCACATATTGTCCATTCAAGAATTGCCAGAGTGTCCCCTTAATGCTAGGGATGTGGCTGCTGAAATGGCCACTGATCACACGCTCAAATGCGTGCTGACATGGGTGCTGTCTGGATGGCCTGACAGATGCCCCGAGGAGGATTTTCAACGTTTTTGGGTCAAGAGGCACGAGTTGTCAACTTTCAATGGCTGCCTCCTCTGGGGCTCTAGAGTTGTGATTCCGGCCTCATTGAGGGCGAGAATCTTGGTTTCATTACATGAGGGCCACCCTGGGATTGTCAGGATGAAAGCGCTTGCGCGCAGCCATTTGTGGTGGCCTGGCATTGATAGGGCTATTGAGGCACAGGTACATGGGTGTCATACGTGCCAGCAGTCCAGGCCAGAAATGCCCCAGGCCCCTGTGCATAGGTGGGAGGAAACACACACTCCATGGTCTAGAATACATATAGATTACGCTGGGCCCTTTCAGGGACAATTCTTCCTGGTTGTTGTAGATAGCCATTCCAAATGGCTGGAGGTTGTGCCTGTTTCATCCACCACTGCTTCCAAGACAATTCAGGTGTTGAGAAACATTTTTGCTGCACATGGGTTGCCAGATGTTCTGGTGTCGGATAATGGACCTCAATTTACTTCTACTGAGTTTCAGGGTTTTTTACAAGCCAACATGATTCGCCATGCTACTTCGGCTCCATTCCACCCTTCCACCAACGGTCTGGCTGAACGGATGGTCCACGTCGCCAAGGACGCTCTCAAGAAACTGACTTACGGCAATTGGCATCACAGGTTGGCTGACTTCCTTCTAGCCCATCATACTACTCCGTGCACTGCCACGGGTAAGTGCCCGGCCGAACTCCGTTGGGGTCACCGGCTTGTGACTAAATTGGACAGGCTGCATCCGGAGCGAGTAGCTTCACAGGTATCTCAGCCACACCCACCACGGGTCCTGCATGAGGGTGATCCTGTCTGGGCCAGGAATTACGGGCCTGGACATCTCTGGGTCCCGGCTGTGGTCTGCAAGGTCTCAGGGCCTCTGTCCTACGAGGTGTCCTTAGAAGACGGCCGCGTTCTTTGCCGCCACATTGATCAATTACGTGTGAGGCGGGACTCACCTAGGTTTCCTCCTCTGTCTTCGCTAGGGGGGGAGGAAGAACGGGAAATGCATTCTGAGAATCAGAATCAGCAGCCAGCATTGGCTGTTGAAGACGACATGGGTACGCAACACCCACATTCCGTAAGTGCTCCAAATAGGAATTCATGGGGCAGAGGGCAAACAGACACCCCAACACTCACTTCAGCCTGGGAGTCACCCGGAGGTATACTAACTACCCACAATTCACCAACAATACTCCAGACAAGGAGACTGACTGGGAGCATACTAACAACTCACAATATACAAGAGAGCAGGCACACTGGGGTGGGGACACACCCTTTTCAGCAATGGCTCACAGAAGGATGTCCCCACGCATTAGAGCTAACAGGGAGGTATCCTTGGACCCTATCACTACAGAAAGGAGCCAGGAAAATTATACACCTTCAGGGAACATTGAAATGAGTTCAGAGGGCTCAGAAAACTCCCCAAGAGGTAGGTCAACCAGGTACAGTGAACAGCAGAGTCCTGACTTCCTGAGCCTAGGAGGCAGGCAGGGAAGCCAGGCAGCAGTCACTAGACAACCACAGGGTAATTCACCTAGTGTGGAAAGCAATGGGGAAAACAATGGAAGTTCTCCAGGTCCGAGAAGGTCGCTACGGGTAAAAGGCCCTCCTAAATACCTTGCAGATTATGTAAGGTGAGCAAGAGTTTAGGAACCTGGACAAGAGGTCCAGACTGGTTAGCTCTTAGGAAACTGGGTTGGGTGCATTGGTTCTCAGAAAAGACAGAACGGCACCATACCTCTTACACTATGTACATTTATTGTAACAGTACGTGAACAAAGAATCCACCAAAGGTGGCGTCCATGTTGGGCGCAGCATTATTTTATCTAGGGGGGAGGGGTGTTGTGTCCTGAGCCTGCAGAAGCAGGCTCGGGACGATGCAAGAGTCCTGGGCATTTGCAAAAGCTGCCCGGGACCAGACTGAGTGGCGCCGGCCTTGCGCGCATGCGCAAGGCGGGAAAAGACTGCCTGTGATTGGTTGAAATTGCCCGGGGCTCAGAGGGTATAAATAGAGGCCTGCGCGCCTCTGCTCGGGTTGTTCATTGACTGTAGTCAGAGAATAAAGACATGTTTGGAAATGCATTGCTTCCTGCGCCATTATTCTCCGGACTTAACAATACCTGTGCATTTGGTTTTTCTTGCCTAAATGCAGGGCTTTTTTTCTCATAGAAGCCCAGAACGGAGTTCCGGCACCTTTTTGGGATGGAACCTTGTAGGGTAGGCAAGGCGGGTTGTATGACATGTGTGAGTTCCGGCATCTTTTTTTTTTTTTTTTAGAAAAAAAGCACTGCCTAAATGTAGAACCTTACTTTTTTCACCATTGAATTTCATTTTATTAGATAGCACCCAATGTTCAAGTCTGCCAAGATCCTTCTGTATCTTAAGCCTATCTTCTGGAGTGTTGGCTATTCCTGCCAGCTTCGTGTCATCTGCAAATTTGATGATTTCCCCATGTATCCCCTCATCCAAATCATTGATGAAGATGTTGAAGAGCACTGGGCTCAGAACAGAGCTCTGGGGCACCCCACTACACACTTCCCTCCATTTAGATGCAATTCCATTGAGGACCACATGCTTAATATGGCCGGTCAGCCAGCTACGAATCCATCTGGTGATGATGCTGTCTAACCCACATTTTTCTATCTTATCAAGTAGTAGCTTGTGGTCTACTTTATCAAATGACTTAGTAAAGTCCAAGTAAATTATATCCACAGCATTCCTCTGGTCCACTAATTTTGTCACCTGGTCAAAGAATGCAATAAGATTTGTCTGGCATGATCTGTTTTTGACAAACCCATGTTGGCTTTTAGTAATGACTTTGTTTATATGGATATCTCAATGTTCTTCTGGAAGAGAAGCTAAACTAACATGTCTCCATCCTACTACTATCTCATAACTCAGTTAAGAAGTACAGCATCTATGTAATGAAGAAATCCATTCACTTGTATCAAACACTGGAAAATGTTAGCTATGGCTCTGAATTATTGAGAAAACTGGACTATTCGTATCATTTACATGATCTCTAAATGGGTGTTATAGTACAGCATTACTGTGAATCATATTACTATTGTTGAATAGGAGACAAATGAATTTTTCATGACATGGGCTGTATGGAAGGAACTCTGACTCCTTAGGACAATACAGTCATCGAAGAAAGAAACCTTGATAGTTTTTAATACCCTTTCTAATTTTAGATTAAAGATGTGGATAGTTGGCCTGTTATTTGGAAGATGGCTGCTACTTTCCTTTTATTCTGCCAGCTCTTGAAAGAGAAGACTGCCCACTGGTCTCAGTGATCAGAGGATCCTGTGGCATTTCTTATTCTGCCAGAACCTCAGTGCAATAATGCAATACTTCTTCCTTTCAATTGTCCTTTTAAAGAAGCTTGCATCTCTAGTGTATGTCATTAAATGAATTCAACAGCAGAGCTGATAGAAATACTGCTGTGAGATAAAATTCATCCCACAAGGCAGCCATTCTCACCTAGCAACAATGGACTTGCGAAAGGGACTCTTAAAATGGCCAAGCATAGAATAATGGCGGCTGAGCCTTTTGAGAAACTGTGCAATTTCTTTCTTTTCTTTGTCTTTCTCCTTTTATTTCTCTGTGTGTCCTTAAAGCCTGTGGGGGATTTCACCTCAGTTATTTTTGCCAAGGTGTGCAGGGAATTCATAAAACACATGGTGTTTTTTTGCTAGCAAAACAAGCAAATGCCTGCTGCACAAAAGCCATGGTGTTTGTATTTCAGTCTTGTTCTTTTTAATGCTACAGGATCTCTGCTGCCCATCTTCACCAATCCAGGAAACTACTTGGAGGTCTGCTGATGAGAATGATGCATGCAGGGAAGCAGGGAGGGTTGCGGTAGAGATGCCACAAACATAAAATCAGCCAGGGAAACAGACTGCAGGAGTTGAAAGATGAAATCTTCTTTCACTCATGTGAAAAGAATCACTTGTTTTTTCTCTTTTAGAATGTTGGTATAGAAAACATCGGTGCCATGCTTGACCTGTGAAATATGCTTTATTTATTTTTTTACAGACATTTATGCTAAGCAAGATGGGATCTGTAGCCAGAGAAAATCCGTAACAACTCATCTGTTAATAGTTTTCCAAACTCTCTTTTGTTTCAATGAGCTGTAGAATTTCCTACTAAAGTGAATTCATCCATATGCACTGGGTTGATTCTAAACACTATGACTCTCAAATGGATATTATTAATCAGCTCCATGAAGACCAGGAGCAGAATGCTGCAGTGCACCACAGACTGTTTGGGATTTCACTCCCTCAATTCCTCTCCCTCCTATCTTCTGATGCCCCAGAATAGCTCAGCTTTCTGTACCCACTGATTGTGTTTAGTCCTATTGGGATTGCTTTGGGGGAAGGACACAGTTCTTCAAAGATATTTCTTTTGAAGATTCCTTTTGGACTTTTGCAGATTTTAGAATTTCTATAAAAATTCTGAAACTCCTTTTCTTTTCCTGAGATGGGTGGTGCTCTTTTGATTATATTATGACTGAACATTGGAAAACTGTTGTTGCTATTAGTGAGTATGTGTGAATGGGTGGGTAGGTATAATTTTCCTATTTTTATAGATATTAAATAAACAAGAAAAAAGAAAGCAGAAAGAAAAACTATATATTTATGAAGTATAATTTGTACCATACTAATTATATTGGCTACATGTACTGTATATTTAGTCTTCTTATACCATTAATTACAGCCATTTGCTTAACAATAGATAAAAATAATAAACTATACATTGGTATAGGCAGTCTACATTTCAAATTATTCCAGTGGTGGGATTCAGCCAGTTCACACCACTTCGGCATAACTGGTAGCTAATGTTTTGTTGCCCATGCTCAGAATGGAGTTCCGAAAGTGGCATCCACACAGAGAACCGGTTGTTCACTTATTTGAATCCCACCACTGAATTATTTCACCAATAAGGGCTAATACTCCACCAATCAGTCAAATGTTAGTTTAAACATAGAAAAAGACTGAAGATCTTCAGACCATTGCATATTTGTCTTTATAGCTTTGCTGTATCAGAGGAACATTTGTTGGCAACCATTAAATTGTGTAATAATAATTTCTTTTGTCCTCCTGTAAATTTTCAAACACTGATATTGGCTTTAAGGGAACTTCTACAGAAACTAGTGAGTCTTCCAGGAACAATATGTGAAAGTTTTTCATATGGGACTCATTGCTGCACATCTTCAACAATTAGTTTTACTATATTGAAAATGCTGCATTAGCAGATTGGGAAATATTTTTTGTGTGGAAAACCTCGTCCACATATTATATGTGAAACAAAATTGTTCTCTATGAAGGATCTGTTAGTTTTACAGCCTTCAGTACTTAAAAGCTAATTTTTCCTTTTGATAAAAGCAGACTTTTGGGAATAAGACAAATATCAACAGAACTAATAGAGTTTTTGTAACAGTCTAATTACCTAAAATGTTTCTTTGTGCTCTCTTTTTCATTTTATAATGTCCAATAGAATTTCTAAACCAAATTACTTTTTAAATTGCTGAAATAATTTCATTTAAAAAAAAGGGGGGGAGAGTCAGGGGCTTCCGGTTTTACACAGTTTGTGCAACAGCCAAGGGATCACGGGCTCTGCACCCTATGGCTGATTTCTCTCTATTTGGGGACCCTAAATGGGCTCAAAGCCACCCTGAAGAGGTGGCAAAGAAGGAGAGAAGCCCCGCCGGTCGTGGAAAGATGGCGATTGATCCGTACATCCAGGGAAGGCTCTCCAGAAACCAGCAGAAGAAAGGCTAGCATCATTCGTGAGTCTAGCTTGCTACATACAGCTGAAGACAAAAAGTATTAAATTAAGCATGATCGTAAACAGCGTGATTGAACTGGGTAAGAATACTGATTCTCTCTCTTTTCCCTGATTGATTTCCTGAAAAAAAAAACCAGAAGTAAAAATCCTCCAAAACTGAGAGGGGGGATTTCTGCTCTACCCTCTTCTAAATGGAAGCAGTGAATTAAATTTGTGGGGAATAGAATTACACAGAAATGAAATCAATATAAGAATAAACTTGGGAAGTGTGAAATCAATGGATTATGTTATGATTCTCCTGGCAAAAGATTATTGATGGAAATAAATGGTAATTATTTGTTTTGAAAACTGAAAAATGAGCTGGTGCTGACATCTAGTGGTGGATGAAAATACTGCCCTAAATATACAGCCCAGAAAAAATGTATTATTGTGACTTTCAAAGCTTTAACTAAACAAAGAACAGCTGAAATAAAAGAAAAGAAAAGATTGTGGACTATCTACAAAGCAAGAACTATAAAACCTAGAAAAAAATTAACCGTCCTGGATTATAAATTATAAATACTTTTTAAACTGTGACTTTAAAGGAAAACTTTGATTTTTGGTCATTATGGAGCATCAGAGGTCTGCAGAAAGAACATATCAAGGAAAAATAAATACTTCCCAAGAGGAAATGTATGTTATGTTACAATAAATACAAATGACATTAATTTCAAACCATGAGAAAATTAAAAATAAAATTGAAAACTTAAATGAATGCATTCTCAATTTAACATCACAACAAATAAATGATCAGAAAACAAAAAGAGAGAGAGATCAAGTAAAGCAGATAACTGAACATAAACTAGTGGAAAGAAACTTAGAGATGGAATTTAATAATGGTGTCATGGTTCCGACAGATGAAACTCTTCAAAGAACTTTAAGGCATTGTTTACCTTAAATAATCTTTATTCGAGTAGCATGGCATTGGCACGTACATAGACAAAGCCAAAATCTGAATTCTCCTCCCCTGAGCACATAGTATCAAAGCACAATTCCCTCCTCTAATTAACAGTCATAAATCACATTCTCCAATTAGTTTGAAATGCAGGCTTTCCCTCCAGTTCTTCAACCCGCCATTTCTTATTATCTCTTATTTCAAAAAACCTTGGTTCTCACACTTGTTACAATATTGTTATGTCTAACTAAACTCCTATGCACATTCCTCCTCCTCCCTCCCCAGTATCATCTAATTCTAACTCTAATTCTAAAACATAAGAAGGAAAATGGCTGCATCTCCATATGTTGTCAAAGCAAGAACATCTGATGTTAGCAGCGTTGACAAATGGAAGGAACTGTGATGTAATCCAGATGGAGAAAAGCTTCCAGGAAATACTGGACATGGAAAAGATAACCTGTAAAGACCCACTTCAATCCACATCTTAAGAAAGCAGAACTCTTGGAAACGGTCTCTTCCAACAGGAACTTTTATTAAGAGAAATTGATAGCAGGCATGATAGACAGGATCTGAGGGATTTCCTTGCAGATCGGTGTTTTAAAGTGTCCCTAAGCAGCCCCCACCCCGCAGTTCTTCCAGGCGATTCAGACAGGTAGATTTCTAGGTGTTAAATCCAGGAAAGATAAGATCAATCTGGCTCCATTGTACACAATCATTCAACAGTTCCTCACACCTTATTTTGATGATGGATAAATAAACCAGATTCTGGAGGCTGTATCTTTTCACACACACCCTTCCTAGCTGGCCGGTAAGAAGGAGAAGTTCAGAGGGGCATAAGATAAAAGGCTAATGGTTACATTGTGATGGTTAGCAGACCCAAGGCAAATAAACAAAAGGTTACTTTGTAGTGAATGGAGGAAGTGAAAGTAATAAAACCTTCATGCATACTCCCCTCCCCCTTAGGAGTATGGCAGGATTCAGGAGAGGGTAAGAATTGGTTTTATATCAGAGAAGATAGATAGAAAGGAAATATAACTGGATCCTGACATAACCTATATGTCAAGATTCCAAGAACTTGAGAGAAAAAAGGTGATGGGAGAAACTAAGAGAGAAAAAAAGAAAAAAGATCTCTAAGAAATAT
The DNA here is from genome assembly GCF_001527695.2 of Protobothrops mucrosquamatus. Classification (NCBI taxonomy): domain Eukaryota; kingdom Metazoa; phylum Chordata; class Lepidosauria; order Squamata; family Viperidae; genus Protobothrops; species Protobothrops mucrosquamatus. Next base: position 52,939 of record NW_015388117.1, read on the forward strand.
TCCCACAAAAACACTCTAATTAACTTATCTTTTGTACTGACAACAACATCTACAAAACTATGGGAAGATCTTGGGATTCAATGGAACATACTGATTAGGAAAAATGTTTGGCAAAAAAAAAAAAGGGCTAAAGCCAGAATTAAGAAATTAGACGACGGGACTTGTTTGGTGGAATACTTAAAGATTAAGCACTTGCTTGAATACGGTTAAAGAAATAAAATTTTGATTACAAATTAATCTTAGCTTAGGAGGGATGGGCTCCTTAAGCAATAAAGTATTTTTTGCCTATGATATGAGAAATACAAAAATGTTCGGGATGATTTATATGAGGAAATGTACTAAATACTTAAATATAATGGATTTTGAAGACTTGAATATGCTTAAAAAATGAAACATTGGTTATAAATGTATTCTAGTTTAAGAGGAATATTTTTTTAGACAATATATTATTTTTGTCCTTTGTTCTTTCTGTTTCAAGATATGAAAAATGTAAGTGTTGGGATGGTTCATATGAGGAAAAAGACTTCAATATATAAGTGTAATTAACTTTAAGAAAATTTTAACAAGTAAAAATGTTTTCTTTTGAATATTGAGGGGAAAGTACATTTAAATGAGAACTCTAAAAACAGGATCTAAGATAAGGTGATCTAGATGTTTAATTAGAAAAGAAGCTTAATAATGAGGTGGAGGATATTTGTAAATATTTAATTGTTATCTTCTAAAACTATCAAGAAATGTACTAATTTAAGGTTGATAAAATAGAATATTATTGGAAGAAGAGAAAACCAAGGAAAGCTACTATGTGGAATATGGAACTATAGAAACTAACTGTTATTGATTATTTGTAAATACAAACCCAGACAACACACTGTTTACCAAATATATATATATATATTAAATATTTTTATTTTTAAAAACAACAAAACATAACACACATACACACACAGTGTATACTCCTCCTTTTTTAACAGCAATTTCGTAACGGTAATCTTCTATTATTTACATTTTCCCCCCTTATTCTTTTTTTTTTCCAAAACAATTTTTATTAGTTTTCCATTTTACACCAACACAGCTTAAGAACCCACGTGGAAACATGGTGATCCATTTTTTAAAGAACAAACAATAACATAGTAAATATATACCCATTATTTCTTAAAAAAATCCCTCTCTATCTGTATAGAATATTATAATCAAATTAATACATTTTCAAATAAATTCATTCATTACTATGTCTAACCATCAACTGCATTAATCAATAAAAAAATTTTAATGTATAAAAACCTACATTTCTTCAAACATTTGAACTTAAGCTTAATGAACTCCATTCATTTAAAAACATTATAATCAAATCAATATCTTTCTAAAACCAGTTCATTCACTAATATAACATTTCATCCAAGTTATATAATTAAAGATAAACTAACATTCTCTATCTATTTATATTATTATAGGCTCATTAAAACCTTTCTAAAACAAATTTTCATTGAATATATCACTCTATATAAATTTCATTAATCAATAAAAGTTTACAAACTCATTATCCATCCCAAAGATCCTGTATCATGCTTTCTTAATTTTGCAAATATTTAATCTTAAACTAACATATTCATTTACTATTTAGGTGCCCCAAGTGTTTTTTTATTTAAGCATTATTAACTCCAAAGAAAAATTCTTCTCTTTCTCACCAATCTTCTATTATTTTTCATTGTTTCTCCAAATCTCCAATAATTAATTCCATCATTTCCCATATTTCAGTTCTTTTCTCATTATACCATATGAAACCCTTTTGACAAAGTCCAAGACCAAATCAATCCAGATTGCTATAAGGCCATTACCACGTTACTATAATCAGATTTAAAATTTATATCTTATTCTGGGTTTCTTTCTAGTCCAAACAGGTTTCCATAATCGGGCCTCTGCCTGCCACACTATACACTCCAAAAAGAAAGCTCCCATTGTGCATTTTGTTAAATTAATATAGAAGTTATAGTTAATCTGAATGACTCGTAGCAGAACATAATTTCCCCTTTCTTTTAACATTGAATAGATTTCACTTAAAATCCTTTCTTTTATAATGTCCTCTTTGATCACACGTTTCTCTTCTTCCCATGTTTTTTTCTCTATCTCAAATTCAAATGGCATCTGCAGTCCAAGTTGTCCTTCTGAAGCAAGATCGTCCAGTTCCTTATCATAAGTCCTTTGTCCGTTAATATCAAGTCTTTTTTCCAAAATCAATTGATTGTCCAGCTGTGGGTTTGCTTCTTCCACCTCAATAAGCAGAGCACAAGCCTCTTGTGTATAAACTGATGTTTCACTTAGTCCTTGTCTTTTGCCTTGTCGAAACAAAGAAATCTCCTTTGTGCAAGCAATTATCTTCTCCGTATTTTCCAAATTTTTGTCCAAAATATACTTATAAATAAGATCTACATCAGTTTCCTCCATCTTTATTATCTTTTAAATCCTTATCCTTTTAAAGGAGACTATATTTAAAAAGAAATCACAATATCCATCTCCTCCCAGTTTCCTCACCTTTTTCCTTTGTACAAAATAAAAGCTTTCCAGTGAAGAAAAAATAGCAAGTACAATGAATAAATTTGTCAGAGAGTGTCCCCCAGAAAGTAATCAGATGTTCAATCCTTCCAGACACCATAAAGGTAAAGGCAAACAATATTCTCCAAATATTATAAAAAACTTTCTTGAGGCTCCCAATATCCAAAAATAAAATCAACCATTAAAACAAAAATAAATTTAATCCTTTGTGCTGTTCTTCCCCCATTTAAAAAGCTGCTTCACCAGAAAAGGGAATAATTCCAAGGAAAAAAAGAACTTTTCACAGGCATAAAGAAAATAGAGGTGAAAGGAAAGTCTCACCGGGTTCTCCACAGTGGGTCCGTTTGCTTAGCTGATCTTGCGGCTTGCGGTTGGCGCAGCTAAATGATCGGCCATTTTACTGGCCGATCTTTACCCTGTCGGCCCAAAGGAGATACTCAGTGCACAGAGGCTGCCGCCGCTCCTCTGCAACTATCCAAGAAGCCTCCTCAATGGTAGACGCTCCTCCAGAGCATCTTTTCGACCCTCTAAGGGGTCTACTGGCAGGGGAAACTCGATCGGCAAAGGGATGACTCCCTTCGCTCGACCGCACCGCCACGAAACAGAACCGGAAGCCCCCCCTATTCTTCTTTAGATATATTTGTCCTTGTTGTCCTGGTGTTTCTTGTTTGCATTTTTCTTCCTTCATACTATACTTCATACTAAAAATAATACATATTATTATTACTGTACATTATTATACACACATTTTCCATTTTTGACCTTTCCACATTTATTCTCATTTATTATTTCTAATCTACAACCAGTCATACCACTTATTCCATATTAGATAGTACTCTGTGTCTTCCTTTTCTTTTATCTCATTTGTTAATTTGTCCATCTCAGCATAGTCCAGGATTTTTCTTATCACTTCTTCCTCTGATGGTATATTCTCATTTTTCCAGAACTGTGCATATACTATTCTTGCTGCCATTGTTATATGTAGAATTAAGTACCGTATTTCTTTACTATATTTTCTGTTTAAAATACCCAGCAGAAAGATCTCTGATTTCCAGTCTATGGGTTGGTCTATTATTTCTTCCATCCATCTTCTTATTTTAGTCCAGTATTTTTTCGCAACTGGGCATGTCCACCATATATGATAATATGTTCCATGTACTTTTTTACATTTCCAACATGTTGGCGAATTGTTCTGGGACATCTTGGCAAGCTTTGCTGGTGGAAAATGCCATCTGTAAAACATCTTCAACTGATTTTCCTTGAATGCCACAGACAGTCAATTTTATGTTTGTTTCCCATATTTTTTCCCATTTCTCCAATTCTATATTATATCCGAAATTTTTTGCCCATCTAATCATTGTGTCTTTGACAACCTCGTCTTCCATTTTATATCTTAATAAGTATTTATATAAATTGCTAATTAATTTTATTTCTGTTCCATGTATAATTTTATCCAATTCTTGCGGCTCTTTTTGTATTTCATATAATTTTTGTCCTCTGTATATTTAGATTGAATTTGTGTAAATGTCCACCAGTCAAACTCTCTGCTTATATCTTGTTCCAATTCTTGTTTTGTTTTCAGATTTCCCTGTTCGTTTACTAATTCCTTGTATCTAATTATCTTATTTATATCCAGTAGGTTTGGGTGTTTCAGAGCTTCTGTTGGGGATAATCACATTGGAATTCTTATATAATGTTTTTGTTTTATTTTTTCCCAAGTCTGTAGCAATGCATTCCTAATTATGTGTCTTTGAAAGTATCTGTGTATTTTACATTTTTCATCCCATAGGAATGCATGCCACCCCGCTTGCAAGTCATGTCCTTCTATTGTTAAAACTCTGGTATTTTTCAATTCCATCCATTCTTTTAGCCAAGTTAGGCTCAATGCTTGGTAGTATATTTCCCACTCTGGTAACGCCAGTCCCCCTTTATCTTTCATATCTTGCAAGAGTTTTAATTTAATCCTGGGTTTTTTCCTTTGCCATATAAATTTAGTGACCAATTTATTTAATTCTTGAAAAAATGTTTTCCCCAATTTTATTGGAATAACTATTTACCAAATATTAATGGTGATATGTAAAAAAAAACACCAATAAAACATATTTAAAAAAAATAAAAGGGGGGGAGTCAGGAGTTGATTCCATCTAAAATAATGCATGCTTGTCCATCATTACTCAACAGTAAGCAACACAATTTTCAGTTATCCAAATGTTTGGAAGTTTGGTAGAAATTAATGACATTTTCTGAAAACCTTTAAAAAAATTTGTCCATTTATTTGGGGGGAAAGCTGCCAGAATTCAATGCTAATTAAGTCACATTTGAGCAGCAACTTTAAGTATGCATACATCAGTATATCTCCTAGTTAAGGGAATATAGGCTATAGTAGATTAGCTTGCAAAACAGTCTCTAGATTAAATAAACTAACTTGGATAAAAAAAGCTTAAGAATGTGTGGGCTAAAATTGAGTGATAAGGTGACCAAAGTCTGCCATAACTAATTACTATTTCCTTTACTGTTAGCAAGGAATGCTTTTGACAGAACCCATATCCTAATGGTCCCCTTTTCTATCTTGCTAACCCAAAACGTATTCTCTTCTTCCCTGGGTTCTGCCATACTCCTGGAGGGGAGAGGGGAATGCTTGCGGGTTTATTGCCTTGACTTCCTCTATCGCTACAATGTAACACTTTGCTGTTTCTGCATATTTCTTCTGTGAACTATCTCTCCCCTCACTGTCAGCTAGTAAGGAGGGGGAGAAGAAAGGAATGTGCCTCCAGCAACTGGTTTATCTCAACGTTCACAAGGGAAGGTGCGAAAAGCTGACAAAACATCTCTGCTGCACCGAGACGGCCTGATGTTATCTCCCTTTTCCCACAATGGACTTAACACCTGGGGATTGGCCTGTTTGAACTGACCAGATGAACTATGGGGTGGGGGTTGCTTGGGACACTTTTGTCTGCTATCAACTTCTCCTAATAAAAGCTCCTTTTGGAAGAAACTGCTTCCACGAGTTCTATTTTCTTAGGATGAGGGTTCTTAGGATGAGGCCCTGATATTAGACAGGATCTGCAGTAATTGTCAGCCTGGAAGGAAAGCCCTTACTGGGGGACTTCCGGTGAGCAGGCGATCTCGTCGGACGCAGCTGTAGCTGCCTCCCGCCTGTTTCCGCGTAAAAGCCGTTTTGACAGCGAGCATCAGCTGTCAAACGGCTTGATACCTTTCCCCCGGGCATAAGGGGATCGGTGAGCCACCCGGGGTAGGAGTTGAGTTCCCGAGTCGTCCGATGTGGACGATGTAGGTTAGAACTCCTCCGGAGCCCCGAGGAATCTCCGCGATCCAGGACGCCTTCGCTTCGGCGAAGCTAGGAGCCGCCGCCACCGCTGCAACTTAAATTTAATCGTGAGTGACTATATGCAGACAAACCGACCCTGGAAATTTTGTTTCCTATTTTGGACTCTACTCTAACTTGAGTTATTTGGATCTTCCCTTTACTTGGGTTGGATTGTGTGAAAGTGAACTTAAAATGGTGATGAATGATACTTTCTAGCGAGATGAAGTGAAAGTGACTTTGATTTCCGGTTTGGAACTTTTCTTACTTTTAATACTTTCACTATACGCTTTGGATTAATCGTTTAAAAGACTCTCATATAGACTGAAAATTTAATATTGTTAATATGGCTTCGAGAAGATTGCCAACAACTGCAAAACCGATTACATCTCCAACTTCTCAGCCGCTTCAACCTATTCCTAAGCCGGTTTCACACCCTCCACCCCCGCCATCTTCTTCACCCCCGCCGCCCTCCGGTAAAGAATTGCAGGACTTTATGCTACAAATGACACAGATGTTTCAAAAATTGGAAGCTAAATTTGATAATAAGATTGACCAATTAATACACCAACAACAAGATTTAGTACAGAAACAAGAGGGCTTTCGGGTGAATGTGACAACTGCTTTTCAAGGTTTGGCTGAATATGTGGACGGAGTGGCAGAAAGGGTGGACGAAAATGAACAGAAGGCTGAAGCGAGTGAACAAAGACTGGATTCAATGGAGGAGAGTTTGGAAAATGTTAAAGGTGATATTTTGATTACACAATTTCGTGATATGGAATATGCAATTCGGATCCGCGGGTTGGCTGAGGATCCAAAAGAGAATTTAAGAGAAATAATTCCAGAAGCACTCATGGATGCCCTGGATTGTGGGCATGAAATTCATGGGGAGATAGAACGTGTTTTTCG
>NW_015388117.1:61345-62488 GCF_001527695.2 Protobothrops mucrosquamatus
GAAAGCGTTTACAGAATTCTACTCACACTTATATGCTGCTGGGTCTACAAAAATTGAGGATATTGATAAATATATGCAACTCTCATCTATATATAAACTCACATCAGAACAACAGAAATTGATGAATGAAGAGATCACTGCAGAGGAAATTTTAAATGCGATTAAACAATTGAAAACTGGCAAAGCTCCTGGTACGGATAGTTTGACAGCAATCTATTATAAGTCTTTGTCAGCTGAACTGATTCAACCCTTAAAAGTTTTATTTAATAGGATTATGTTGGGAGAACAAGTACCACAGTCATGGACAGGAGCTTTTATATCCTTGATACCGAAGGATGAGAAAGATATTTTGGAACTTAAGGATTATAGACCTATCTCATTGCTGAATGTGGATTATAAAATTTTTGCAAAAATTTTGGCTAGTAGACTGATGCAGATACTGCAATATTATATACATGATGATCAGACTGGTTTTATATCTGGTAGATACATAAAGAATAACATTAGACAAATTTTGGACTTATTGGAATATTTGGATAAGAATAATCAAGTGCCATCGGCTTTTATCTTTTTAGATGCGGAGAAGGCCTTTGATAAACTGGACTGGCAGTTTTTAAATAAAATATTGGACTATATGAATTTTGGAGATCAATTTAAGACAGCCATAAAGGCAATATATCAAAAACAATCTGCTCAAATAATTATTAATGGAGACTTGACAGAACCTATAGCAATACAAAAAGGTACTAGACAAGGTTGTCCACTCTCTCCACTATTATTTGTATTGTCTTTAGAAATTTTGTTGTCCAGAATTAGAGAATCACCAATGATTAAAGGCTTAAAGATTTTTACCAAAGAACACAAACTTAAAGCTTTTGCTGATGATTTAGTTTTCACATTAACACAACCAATCAAATCATTGGAATTTTTGTTACAAGAGCTACATCAATATGGTAAAGTGGCTGGATTTAAAATCAATGTGAACAAGACTAAAATTCTCACAAAGAATATGATTGTTAGGGACAAAGATCAACTTATGCAGATGTCAGGATTTGAAGTGGTTAACAAAGTTAAATATTTGGGAATTTTTTTGTCATCATCCAACGCGAAACTTTACCAGAACAATTATGAAAGATTGTGGAA
>NW_015388117.1:63961-68285 GCF_001527695.2 Protobothrops mucrosquamatus
ATATGGGGAAGATGGATTGTTTATATTCAAAAGAAACATAAAGTGGTAGAATATAAGTTAGGTTTTTAGAATTTTTTAAGTTGGTTTATTTCTACTATCTTTTCTTGTAGATTAAGATATTTTGTAGAGTTAGAGATATTAGTATTTGTTTACTTTTATATGAATATTATTCTGGGATTAGGTTTGGGAAGTCCGGGGGTGGGGTGGGGGGTTATTGATTGGTTATTGTGTTTACTTGTGATTGTTTTTTATGATTGAAAAAATAAATAAAATTTCTTAAAAAAAAAAGAAAAAAAAAAAGAAAGCCCTTACTGGGGGACTTCACAAGACCATGTCAGATAACAGAGCAGGGAAGGAAGAATCCACCGTGAAGGGAGACCCCTCCTGCCGGCCGCACCCCTACTAGCTATCCAGTTCTGAGTCCTCCAGCTCATCGGAAGAAGAGGTAGTGGAAGTGCGCTGCCACAAGCCTCAGTGGTCAAGGGGTGTTGGAAAAAAGGATGAGTGGGAGAAGAAGGCGAGGAAGGTGACACTGAGATGAGGCAGCCACCAGCCAGGTTGGAAGAAAGAAATGGAAAGATCCCTCCACCTCAGCTAGGACGAAGAAGATCGCTCAGGGCATTCGAGCTGGTTACTAGAACAGGCGATCGGCATGATGAAAATAGCTTTGGATTCCCTGAAGGAGGAGAAACCTGAGCCCTACACAGGCACCATCTGCCTGGGCTGTGGGAAGAAAGACACTGAAGGGGAATCCGAAGCTGAGGTCCTGGGCTCATCAAGCGGAACCACTGAACCTGTCACGGCAGCTGTCGCCACACCCTGCCGCACAGAAGCTGCAGACCGAGAAGGGAGATGGCACAAGCGGAAGAAAAGGCAACGCTCTATCCAAAAGTTCCCTGGTGAAATTCCGGGGAGAGCCACAATGCCTGGGATTTTTCCGAACCCAGGTACTGAATTACATGGAGGAGTACGGCTGAGACATTCCCACTGACCGGGCCAGGATTTGCATCATGCAAGCCACCCTGGATGGCATCACAATGGACTGGGTCATGGATCTCTACAACGCTGATGCCCCGGAGCTACTGAACTTCAACCAATTCATGTTCTCCCTCAGATGGTGGTTTGAGGACCCATTAGCTGACTGGAAAGCCCACGCACGAATAAAGATTTTGAAGCAAGGCAGACAACCAGTGACAGAGTATACTCAAGAATTCCGGACCCTGGCTAGCAAGCTGAACAGGCCAGAAGATATCCTACTTAGCCATTTCAAGGATGGACTAAACTATGACCTATATGATGCCTGCTTTCCCTGAGAGGATCCACACTGACTGCAAGATTGGTACATCCTGGCAGAGGAAGCCAAGATCAACCTTGCTAAAAGATAGCGCAGAGAAGGGAGACCCTGGGGAAAATTGCCATCCGAGTCGAACTGCGAGCCAGCAAAACCGCCGCTGACAGCCAACAGAACCACTGGATGCTTCAAGTGTGGAAAAGAAGGGCACCATGCCGCTGAATGCTGCTCCCACACCCCAACTGAGAAATTGGACCGGATCCCAGCTGGGAAGTCCAGAAAGTCATCAGCAAAATCAAAGGAGACAGCCATGAAGGGCACAGAGACCGTTGAGTTCCCCACCTCGGCTCAACGAGGGAAGGGAACTCCGGCCTACAGGAGTGTCTAACTCATTGGACGACAACTCCAAGGATGAACCACTAATAAGTAGACCCATCGTGCCCCTCACCTGGACAGTGACCATACTAGCCCCCACCATGCCCGAAGCTGTAGAAGTCAGGGCATTAATTGACTCTGGCTTCACCCGCTGTCTTATCAGCCCAACCTTAGTGGGGAACTTAGACATTCCGGTGAGGAGGCTGAAGAAACCGATATCTTTTGGTCAATTAGATGGGTCCATAGCAGGGGGGAGGCCCACCACATTAGGCACTTTACCACTCCAACTCACCCAGGGGGATCATCTAGAGACTATAACATTCGTGGTAACCCCAGGCATGGAGTGCCCCATTATATTAGGCATGGCATGGCTAGCCAAGTGGAACCTGTGGGTGGATTGGAGGATGGCAGAGCTCAGATTCCCAAAAGGAGAACCAGCCAAGATATCAAATCAGCCCACCTTCCAGGAGCCCTCGCAAGAGAAAGCCGTGATAGAGGGGGGAGAAGGAATTGCCTGAAATACTTGAGGAATATAGGGACCTAGCGGAGGTATTCAGCAAAGAGAGGTCTGACAAATTGCCGTCGCATTGGCCCACAGACTGTGCAATTGAAATCAGACCAGGGGCAAAGCTTCCAAAGCCTATGTTGTATCCATGAGCCCACAGGAATTGGAAGAAATGCAGAAATTTATAGACAAAAACTTACAGAAGGGTTTCATTCAACCAACAAAACCAAAAGTAGCTGCCCCCGTCTTATTCAGAGAGAAAAAGGACAGAACTCTTCACCTCTGCGTGGACTATAGGGCTCTGAATGCCATAAGCGAAAGCAATCTATACCCTCTCCCCCTCATGAAAGACATGCTGTCCCATCTTTCGAAAGGGAAGATCTTCACTAAGCTAGACCTGAGGGAGGCCTATTACCGAATCAGAATCAAGGAAGGGGATGAATGGAAAACTGCCTTTAATTGCCCCTTAGGGTGCTACCAATTTCAAGTCCTGCCCCAGCTGTTTTCATGCAGTTGATAAATGATGTGTTAAGGGAGCACCTATACAAAGACGTGCTGTTTTACCTGGATGATATCCTTATATTCACAGAGACTATGGAGGAGCATGTAAAATGGTTAGAGCAGTCCTAAACAAACTACGGGCTGCTCACCTCTATGCCAAACTGTCTAAATGTGAATTCCATAAAGATAAAATAGACTACCTGGGATACCGCATCTCCCCCAAGGGCATAGAAATGGACCCCAAAAAGCTCAGAGCGGTATTAGAATGGGCAGCACCCCACACAAGAAAGCAACTTCCTGGGGTTTGCCAACTTCTACCACCAGTTCATTCTCTCATTTGCTCAAATAGCCTTGCCTATTACAAACTTGTTAAAAACCAAGGGGGAAGGCAAACCAAAACCCAGCCAGCCTCTGAAATGGACGGTAGAATGCCAAGCCGCATTCGAGAGGCTGAAAGGACTGTTCTCTGCCAAACCCGTTCTGCAGCACCCCGACACCAACAAGCCTTTTGTAATTCAAGCAGATGCTAGTGATGTAGCAGTGGGGGCTGTATTACTACAGGAAAACGATAAAGGGGTCTTACAGCCCTGCACATACACTCAGGGAAACTCACCAAAACTGAACAAAGGTGGGTGGTCTGGGAAAAGGAAGCGTACACAGTGATATGGGCATTTCTCACCTAGCGGCATTTTCTGGAGGGGAACAAAATCCCCTTCCAGGTGTGGACAGACCATAAGAATCTGGAAGCACTAAAAACACCAAGAAAACTTACCCTTAAACAAGCCTGGTGGTCGCAGCATTTCCACTGATTCAATTTCACCATAAAACATCTACCTGGGGGGAAGAATTTTCTTATCTACCGGGGGAAAAGAATTATCCAGAATGCCCCAATACAATAGCACCTGACCCAGTGTAACAAAACCATTCATGTTTGAGGCACAGCTGGCAGCACGAGTAACTACCTGAGTGCAAGCCAAGGTGCAGAAACCCCTAGCTATCCAGGCGGGAATCGAATTCAGAAAAGCATTAGAAACTGATGAGTGAAGCTCCTTTTGGAAGAAACTGCTTCCACGAGTTCTACTTTCTTTTGAATAAAGGTTGGTTAATATTGTGGAGGAATTAATGAATACATGCAAGGAGGTGAAGGTGTAAGTTTCATTTATGAATGGATAAGCTAAAATGTATTTCAGAAAGTATGAATTACAGACATCTAGGTTGTTTGGGTATATATGGCAACTGGGATCTATAATTTGGTTATTGATACATATTACATTTCATAATGAAAGAACCAAAAAAAAGAAATTTGAAGAAAAATAATAACATTCTGAATGAACACAAAAAGTCCATAAGAGGTTTCCAGTCATCAATCATTGCTTGAATTATTTTTCATAAACACTGTGATATTTTGGTGAAGAAATAGTACTTCTTGTTTTTGTTATCAATGTTAGTTTATTTTAAACAATATTAATTCTCCTGAATGTCATATTTCTCCACAATAACTGTAATAGTTGCATGAACAACATTTCCCATACTGTTAGCACCTTGTACTGAAAGTAGGTGTTGGCTTTTTGATACTACTTTATAGTTTATCAACATCTCTCTCTCTCTCTCTCTCTCTCTCTCTCTCTCTCTCTCTCTCTCTCTCTCTCTCT